>NW_021319108.1:217764-244771 GCF_001605985.2 Dendrobium catenatum | reverse complement strand
ACCGCGGAATCAAAAATACCCGGTCAAAATTCTCCAGAAAATAATCAAAATGTGCACACTCGGCACCTCAGAAACATACCAAAAGTTACGCGGTAAAAACTGAACCAATCGGAAAATACGGACGAAATTCGCTAACAAAAACAAAATCCGGACAGAAAAGTCGTTCAAATTGCACCGTTCTGAAAATTGAGAAAGGAGGAATGTGCCTTACCTTGCGTACACCACTTTCCTGAACAGTCACGACGGACGAAAACAGCCTGGCGTCGCCCGAAAATCAACTTTTCCAAAATTGCCCTCGACCTTCTCTCTCCTCAGCTGAAATTTGAGATATTTTATGATTTTCTCTCTCTTCAAAACGACTGATTTCAGCTTTAAAATACACAGATCGGCCCGGCCGATAGCACGATCGTTCTGGACGATCTGAACAAATCTGCATCGTCCTGGGACGATTTCTCAGGACGATAATTAATTTTCAGGACGATTTGCTCTCTGACTTTTGCCATACACTGATCGTCCCGAGACGATCCCAGATCGGCCCGTACGATCCCTACAGGAAATCATTCATGGAACTTCTGTACAGAATCTGGAACAAAAGTTGCACTGATCGTCCCGGGACGATCCAGATCGGCCCGGACGATCCTGGAGTAAATTTTGATATTACATGTCGTATGCTGAAAAGTCTCTAATTGCTCAAAGCAACATTGCTCTCAATGTAAAACTTTATTTAATGGTGATATCATATGTAGTATAATATGTATATAGTAACTCATTCATTCCACAATAAATTCAAGTCATTGATTAAAGGTTGTAAGAACACATATATCTTTGTTTTTGGATTATGTGGGCCTTAAATAATAAGGGCCAGAAACATGTAGGATGTAGTCATACACAACTCTCGAGGAAGATTAGATGTGGTGCGTATCATGGACCAGCATAAGTAAGGTGAGAAAGATTGGCTAAATGGAGTAAAACCATCTACATGTAAACCTAATCATACATTCCTAGGTTCTGTGATGAATTATAGAATGCCCTCTAACAATAGTAATAAATATGATCGTTAATGTTAAAATTATAGTAATATTAAAAATTTATTTTACTTTCTAGAACTTCTTCTAAGTTTGGAAAGGTAATAAAAATAAATGAATTTAAAATTTTAAAGACAAATAGTAATTTTTAATGGCAAATATTAAATATGTGAGAAAGGTTGCCATTTAAATGTCCGTTTAAATTAAAGAGTAATGTAATCAATAAATTAATAAAATTAAATTGTAATAATTTCCCCTTTAAAAGATAATAATAATTTATTAGCATAACAATGGCATTAAATTGTAATTTAACGTAATAGTTAAGATATTTTTTTTGCAGGACATAATATGAAATACCAACTCACGAAAATTTAAAATATAATTGATATATCATTCAAAATTTATCTTGGTTAGGCACGAATCTCGAGGCAAAATTAAATTGGAAACATCAAAATTAAAATCAGGACCATCTGAACTTCGATTCCAGCAAATTTATAGTCGAATTGAACATCTATAAAGTACGAACCAAACAACATCAAATTCGACCCAAACTAAGCTCAAATGGATCCAAATCAAATACCCGAAGCGTATTTGGAAGGTTCAAATCATAATTTAGATTATCAAATAGTTTGCAAACGTCATGTGCTTAGTTGAATCGAGTACCTTGACAAGACAAATCCAAGGAGCCAAGATCGCCAAATTCTTATATCATTGTAACATTCAAATGTCTACTAAATGGCCTGTGATCAAGAGAATCAACATTGACCGTCCATTCAAATCACTAGTAATTTGCCCTTAAACTTCCTCCTATTTATTTTTCATGTCACTTTCAGAAAATTATAAACAAACTTCTCATTTCTCATGAGGGAGGACCCAAGCAAAAAGAGAAGGAAGAGTTCTCTTGCCTCTAGACTCCTCCTCAACCACTGTCGAACTTCAGCCCGGTGACCGACTGTCACAATATTTTCGCCTGACTACCGAATGATGTTGGATTTCTTCCTGGTTATTGACTGATGTTGGATTTTTGCTCGATTATCCACTGTTGCCGGATTTCTACCCGGCCACCAACCGAAACTGGATTCCTACCCGACCACCAACTGGCGCCACATTTCTGCCCAGCCACCAACTGATGCCAGATTTTCTTAGCCACCGACTTATGTCAGATTTCTACTGGGCCACGAACTGATGCAGAATTTATACACAGCCACCAACTGATGTCGGACATTCACTCGACCGCCGACTAATGCCAAATTTCCACCGGCTTCAAATTATTCTTGGACTTTCACCCAACAACAGTCATTCCGACCTCCGTCACCAAATAACGTTCTTTACGACCTTCGTTACCTGTTAGTTATAGTCTCTCCGACCTCTATCGCCCGCCAAACAATGGTCCTTCTGACCTCCATTGCACAAAAACTATGGTCCTTCCAACCGCCGTTACCAGAATACAGTCTTTCTGACCTCCGTCACCTGCCGACTATGATCTTGCCGGCCAAACTAACATATCAATGCATATTCTTCTAAATTCCATCGTTTAATACATTATATATGATTTATATTTGTCACATCAAGCTAACACCTTCCCTCCAAAGAATGACCTCATGTGTAATCAACTGCAAATACTAGTGGATTCTTTCAAATTGGGCTAGGCCCCATGGTTTTTACCCTTTTTAGAATTTTTCACATAAAAATTTTGGTGTCTTTTATAAATAATGCACACTCTCACTTATATGATTGTGTCCAAGATTTTCGTGCAAAGTTAAGCCGTTAAACTTTATATTTCTCTATCGCCATGAATATTCGAGGCGCAACAATAATAAATTTCTTTATGATTTCAAGTTTTATTTGACAATTTATATAAATTAAATGTAAAATTGAATGATTTCTTAAAGTATTTTTTCATTGTGGGCTTACATGTGAGGTGACCAAAAATAAAAACCATGAAAACTAATTTGAGACTTAAGCTCCTCTCTCTGTGTCTCTGTCTCTTATCTCGCGTAATTCCGTCACATCAATACCGGTTTTCAGATCTCGTTGGTGCAGCTTATCTTTTCTCATTATCTTATTTAACAATAAGAGCTCAACTACCCTTTTGCCCCACACCTACTGCAATAAATAACCCCATCAACTCTACCAGCTGGTTTTATGGCTACACATAGGCAACCGAAAGCAAATGACCCTATCTTCCTGTTATGATTAATGAAAATAACACACCAACCACTCGTCCTCTCTCTAAAAGAGATCAAGTCAGTGTAGCAAGTCACAGATCTACCATGCCATCCTTCAATAATCAATAAGAAGAGTAGAACACTCCTTCCATCACTTCCTTCACTTCACCATATAGCAAAGTCCTCCTCCATGTTTTCCTATCAAAAACTGAAGCATGTTGAAGACAGAGAATATGAGGAGCTCGTTATAGTAAGGAAGAATATAATCGGCAACGGTCGTCAAGGAAGGAGATGGGGGAGGAGCGGGTGGAGCTGGAGGCGGCCTAGAGTCCGAGTTGCTGGGCTGCTACGAAGAGTTGTGAGGGGGAAGGCCGCAGCAGTCCGAGCTGCAATGCGAGCATCGTTGAAGAAGATGATGATAAGGTTGAAGGAAGGAAAGCCATATATTGGCGAGCTTTTCGCCGGCAACTACATGTTCATGCAGGTGAACCCATCTGTTGCCGTATCATATTTGGACAAGTCTCTAATTCCAACCACAAGGCTTCATAATGCCTATGCAGTCACTCCAAGGATTGCTTTTTAGTTAATAACAAGTTTGTTGTTTGCTTCGTTTCAGATTTTTCTTTGATATCGCCTTATTTTGAGTCTTTGTTTAGTGTATTAAAAAAAAAGTTTAAAATAGTTGTGCTGAAACGAAGTGAAATAAATGTTTGGTAACGTTCGTTAATTAGCAATAATACTGTTACCTGTTTTAATGGATCATGAACTTGTTTCTTCTGAAACAAATTTACTTGTGGTTTTATTCTTGTTCTTTGTTTTAGATATATTTGATGGGGATAATGCACTTACTGAATGTGCTTCTTATAACTGTTTGTAAATAGGAATTACGTTTTTTTTTTTCCGCTGGATTTAAGAAAGATTTCGCATACATTTGTCGAAACAAAAAATCTATAGAACCTTGTATCCTAGCAATTTTGATAAATCCTGATTCAATTTCATTAATGATCAAAATTATAATTTATTTAATCCTTTTATTAAAAAAATAGATATAGGAATTTTTCTCATCACAAAATTTAAATCGGTCATAAAAAGGTAGTAAAAATTTTCTAAAAAATTAGGAATCAGATTCAAGTTTGTCTTTGGGTGATACCCGATCTTACTAATAGGCAAGCTCTAAGCAATACAACTTTAGAACTTATGTAAAAATGAAGATAAGGTGGAAATTTATTTAGAAATGATCTATTAGCCTAAGTTTTCATAGAAAAAATTAATAGTCTCAAAATAGTCATCAACACCTTTTATTTATAGGGATCACAGTTTTATAAGAAATGCTACATCAATAAAAAATAATAACTATAGTAATTAACTACCCTTGGTTTAGACTGCCTTACACACATGTCATATCCTAGTAACTCAATGGATGGCCCACTACCAAAAAATAGCTAACTTTTGCAGCGGTTATAACCGGTACAAGTAACCAGATTTGTGCCGGTTAAAACCGATGCAAATGCTTCCAAACTGAACATGTTTTTATAATTGTGGCGGTTTTAACCGGTACAATTCTAGTACTTTGTACCGGTTTAAACCGCCACAAAAGATCAATTTTTTTTTTTAATTTCAAAACTTGAATGTCTACACAGTACTGCCGCACAAAATTTAATTGCAAGGGTCCTTAAATTTTCTGCAATCATCAGCATCATCAGCAGCATTTAGCCTTCATAATCATGAGTAGGGTGGGAAAAAAATTACTACACATAACAATAATAATAAATCAAAATCTAATACATTGAAAAAATTTTATCAGAATGCAACCCTTGGTTATATTCTTCTCAATCAACACTTATACTAGACTCAAAAGGAATCACGTATCCAAATTGTATTCACAATATTGCAAATTGAAATCTAAAATTTATTGAGTGAAAATTATATACATTTGATTATATGTTTATAAACATATCTTATCCTTAATATCATAGTCTACTTATTCCTGGTAGTGGATAGGATCGCAATGTCAATATATATCATACAACAAAAACGAATAATTGTTATAGCAATGGTTTCTGCAAATTAATGTTAGTTTCATTTAATGTTATATATACATCAACACTCATACGCCGCAAATTAATGTTAGTTTCATTTTCAATTGAGTTAAAGCAATGGTTTATGCAAGTTAACCCATGTTTTGTGGAGAAATTATCAAGCGTGGAATCTAGACATAACTCGCATTTGAGCTCCCCAATGAAACAAAGCCACATGATTTGTGCGCACCCTGCATACAACTTGTACACTGGGTGTGTATAAATAGAATTTACACACCCTACATACAACTAGCAAATTAGACCTTGAAGAAGTGAATTCATTGCAGTGCCTTCCATATTATGTCCTTCACTTCCATCAAGTTCTTAATAAAAAAAAATAATACAACAACAACAACTCAAGCCTTTATCCCACTACGTGGGGTCGGCTACATGAATCCTTTTTCGCCATTGTTTCCTATTAAAAGTCAAATTCTCGTTTAAATATACTAAAGAAAGGTCATTCCTAATATTTTCTAACCAAGTCTTTTTCGGTCTACCCCTACCTTTCTTAACATAAGTCAAATCTAATACCTCTACTCTCCTAACCGGGTTATTGGAAGGCCTTCGTTTTATGTGACCAAACCATCTAAGGTGACTCTCTCAAATCTTATCCTCTACTGGAGTTACTCTAACCTTTTCACGTATATGCTCATTTCGTATCCTATCTCTAAGGGTAAAGCCACTCATCCACCAGAGCATCCTCATCTCTGTCGCACTTAATTACTTAGTATTATGCTTCTCTTTTAATGGCCAACATTCGGCACCATAAAGCATTGCATGCCTCACTACCATCTAATAATAATAATAATAATAATAATAATAATAATAATAATAATAATAATAATAATAATAATAATAATAATAATAATAATAATAATAATAATAATAATAATAATAATAATAATAATAATAATAATAATAATAATAATAATAATAATAATAATAATAATAATAATAATAATAATAATAATAATAATAATAATAATAATAATAATAATAATAATAATAATAATAATAATAATAATAATAATAATAATAATAATAATAATAATAATAATAATAATAATAATAATAATAATAATAATAATAATAATAATAATAATAATAATAATAATAATAATAATAATAATAATAATAATAATAATAATAATAATAATAATAATAATAATAATAATAATAATAATAATAATAATAATAATAATAATAATAATAATAATAATAATAATAATAATAATAATAATAATAATAATAATAATAATAATAATAATAATAATAATAATAATAATAATAATAATAATAATAATAATAATAATAATAATAATAATAATAATAATAATAATAATAATAATAATAATAATAATAATAATAATAATAATAATAATAATAATAATAATAATAATAATAATAATAATAATAATAATAATAATAATAATAATAATAATAATAATAAAGGTTCTTAATAAGTATTCCGCTCCAAAAACAACCAGACCTTCCTCTTACTTTGTAAATATTTTGGGAATATTATATAACAGATTCATAAAATAGCAATATGGCATTCTGACCCAGTTCTTCATATCTAAAATCATTGTTTAAAACTTCTATACAATGCTTTTCATCAAAGCTTAAATTCAAAATTGCACCGATGACCTTTATGGGAATAGATATCTAGAAATCTTTTTAACTCACTCCAATTTTGGATTTCTACGATGAGTAATTAAAAGTAAAATAAATCCCCATTGAGGCCCTCTCACTCCTTTCCTGCAGCCCACTGAGTTACAAAAATCTTACTTCCCAAACTTCTATAAGCCAAAGAGACGAGCACATTTTCTTATTTGATTTTGTCAAACGTGCAAATGTAATCCAGGGTATGAAATTATTGGACATAACTTCAGACATACAACTCCCTTAAAGTCCATCAAAGTGATTCCAAAACAGGCCTATTTTTTTAAGAGATTGCAACGTAACTGTAATGACTTTTTTCCCATCAAGTTTTAGGAAAAACAAATCTACATTTTAAGATCAAATTCTTGTCATTTCATCTTCTTGGACATGTTGCAAGAGAGTTGTCTTCCCCATACTGTCTCGCACCGCTGTGGCCCTCAAGCCTCTATTTCATGACACAAAGTTTAACTCCTGAACAAATCACCTGAAGACAACATAAAGCAATAACATGAAGCCTTCCACATCAAATCACCTAAAGTTTAACTCTTAAACAAATCACCAAAAGACAACATAGAGCAACAACACCAAACAGCCCCTAAGAGCAAGCATAATTCAGTAAAAGCAAAAATTCATCATTCATATATGGTAAAACCTGATAATCCCAAAAAGAGTAGAACATTCATCATTCATATATGGTAATCTACAATATTATAATTTTAAGCAACATCCCAAAATAGTAGACTTCCATACCAAGATGCATTTCAAAACAATTTGCACAAACATGGGTTATCTTCAAAACGGCATTCTCTTTCTTCTATAACATCATCTTTCGGAAGAAGTTTCATTGCCACCCTATAAATTATAAGAAGATTGTAAAATATTAGTATTCAAATAACCAACATTAAAATTAGAATGTGAAATTTTACATATCATTTGTGAGCTTCCTTGAGGTGGATGCTACATTCGAATTTCTTGCATGAATTGCCTCATTTTAATTTGTAATGAGTTGACCTCCTCTTTGAGATTTACTATTTGAATTAAATTGCTTCCAGAACTACTCGTGCCATGATTTTTGCTATATGGGAAATATCGTCTAGGTGTGACACCAAAACCTTGGGTTCTAACTCTTCCTGGGTGTCCCAATATCATTTCCTGGAATTTTCTACCCAGGTATTATAGATGAAAGGATAAAAGAATCATGTTTCATCCCAACCCAAGGTAGCATATTATATGGAACTAGAAGTACAGGCCAAATACTATATGTACTACTCATAATCTTGAATGGATTAAACCCATCACTAACCAAACCAAGACGAACATTATGTGGATCCAAAGAAAAATCAGGGTATTGAGAGTCAAAAGCTTTCCATGCTTCTCCATCAGCTGGATGTCGTAACAAGCCATCTACATTTCTATGTTTTGCATGCCAAATCATTTTTTCAGCAGATTTCTTTGTTTTAAAAAATCTTTGAAGTCTTGGAATTAATGGAAAATATCTGACTATTTTAGCTGACTTCATACGAGTTTTTTTCCTCCAGAAGTATTCTTCATTATAGTTGACCATCTTGATGCTCCACATATGTGACAAATATTTTGATCATATCTAGCTTTCCAAAATAACATTCAATCATTTGGACATGCATCTATCTTTGTATATCCAAGATCGAATGCTTTCATTATCTTCTTAACTTCGTATGTACTTTTAGGTAACAACGCCCCTTTAGGAAAGGCATCGACCAATAACTCAAGTAGCATATCAAATGATCTTGCCGTCCAAGAATGTAAACACTTCAAATGATATAAGTTCAATATAAAAGAAAGCTTTGAGAAGGTTTTACATCCATGGTACAACTCTGCTCCTGCATCCTGCATTAAATTTGAAAATTTCTCACTATGATCATTTTGTTCCTTAGTATTGAGCTCATTATGCTCCATCGCTGGATTTTGAAATGGATCATTTGGACATAGTATATCTCTTAAGAGTCCATCTATATCATCTATTCTTATATCCTCAGAAGGAGCTTCGCCTTCCTTTAACTTTGTTCTATCACCAGATGCTTCATTCATTGGACAATCACCTATAATACAATGCTCTTCACCATGTCGATTCCATACCACATATCCAGTAAAAATCTTTTGGAAATTAAATGGTCTTTCACATCTTTCATAGAATGAAAGTACCTATTAATGCATGACTTGCACGGACATAAAATTTTCCCTAAAGAATTCTGGCTTTGACTTGCAAACTCTATAAAATTGTTCACACCATTTACATAATCACGACTCCACTTGGCTTTTGTAATCCAACTCTTATCCATATTAAATAAAAAAGAGTTTCCAAGTCACTGTTAAGAATAAAGATTCATTAGGTCACTCAAAATTAGTATTTAAAACATAGCTTGATCATTTCCACACAAATATAAAAACATGTGAATTATATAATTATCATGAAAATAGAACATATGACAACACTTCCTATGTAGTTCAACACATATAATTTAGGAATAACTATTTGTGAAGTTAATGGAAATAGAAGGCAGGATTGGGATTTGTACGCATGACTTCACACTTTGCTTTTCCTAGCTAGTCCAATAGTTTCAATGCAAAAGGAAAATAATGGATATCATTTTCCATGACAAAAGGTTGGACTTGCTTCCTGATTTCTCTACCTTTTAAGAACAACTCCTCTATTTGAAGTTTTAACTTTTAAAAGTGGATGTTTCTTCTCTTCTTGCTTTCTGCTTGGACCCTTCTAATGGAGGCACTCAAAAAAGAGGTCATTGATATATGCAAATCACCACCCTAAAAGGATGACGAAACTCAACTTTCAAGGATTCCATTTTTATTCCAAAAGTTATGCCTAGATAGATACATTTTCATAGAGATGTTTAGAAATGTTTATTACTTTAACTATAAGCAATTATTTAAATAATTAAGAAGTTGTTAACTGACTAGGTCCATTTGGTATCATTTGGACTTGTGAATTATAGATAGATACATTTTCATATTAGACAAAATTGATGAGTAGAGCTTATCTCTAAGATGAGTTTTGCATTTTGATCAATTGTTGGATTATTACTAATATTTATAAAGGCTTAATAAGTTCTTCAATATTCAAAAGGGAGTCAGAAGCATCAAAGAAATATTTTCTATTCGGATGGACACATATATTAAGAACTTCTTTGATCGCTTGGACATTTTATTTTTAGCATCAATTCAAATTAACTGAAGAGAACGAAATGCTTAATATTTCTCTAATAAAACAAAGGATGAAAGGTTCTTTTATTTGATATCATCTCTCTTGAATTTTCTTATTGTTGTCAAAGTGCACCTTTCTAATTATCCTTATGGCTAATGTGACTTGATTAACCTACAAAGAATACATGCAAATCATTAATCCACACCAAATAATATTTATTATCATAAAATAAAATATGTAACTACACATAAGCTTATACTTAACAAACTCAATTGATGGGTCTGATGAGATCTAGGGTTAAGGCTAAACAAAAATAGATTAGTGCAAACTACTAATATGCCTACATTTGTTATGATAGTTCAGTGCCTAAAATTGAGGTTCGTAAACTTATATTAATTAATTGTATCCATTTCTATAGAGCTGAATGTCATACCAAACATTTAAATAAAATAGATACATACAACAGAAATGTATGAGGCTGCTGGCAGGAATCCAAATGTCGAAAGCTCGAACAAGAAGAGATCAATTAAAGTCCCGTCCGAAGGTCTCAATCATGAATGTTTTCTTATTTTAGGGATTACTGAAACAAAACAAGAAGAAGAATGAGAAGAAGACGGAGAAGAAGATGAAGAAGAAAAATGAGAAAAAGAAGAGGAAGAAGGGGAAGAGACTCACACTGAAGAAAACTAACCAAGTTGCGAACGATGTGCGAGCGGTCAGTCGTTTCCAACAGTAATGACCGAAAGTGTGCTACTCCGGCAGTGGCTTGCAACTCTTGAGAGCACCGTGGCGGAAGATGGGGAGCCGACCACTTCGCGCGTGTAAGAGAAAATTAGGGATTGTTGAAATGTTTAGCGGCATGCGGGGTATTTTGTAGGTTAAAATCGGTGTTATTTGCATCGGTTAAAATCGGTGTAAATAGTACCGATTAAAACCTGTGCCTTTTGTAGCAGACTAAATCGATGCAAAAAAATGTGTTTGGGCAGCGGTTTTAAATCCGCTACTAATATGTGTTGCGAAAAAACTATTTTTTTAGTAGTGTGGTTATGTACATCTCTCACTTTGGTTACTTTATCCAGGTAAGTTCACTAGTGCCAAGTGTGTAGAGGTGGGAAAGAGTAGGTGATTTTGTTGGTGAGTGATGAGCTTTGAGGTTTGTTATTGGTGAGCACTTTGAAGTTGTTTGGAAACATTCATTGGAGATGCAAATTACTTCAGGTGGGAGGGGAGTGTATTAAAATCAGGGGGGGGGGGGGTGGGTTTGTAGGTTTTCCATTATTGGCTAATTGCGATGGGGCGTGCTGGAATCCTCACCCATGCTTTTCATATATGAAGTGACTTCCCTCTAATTATTATATTGAGTTAGGGCTAAGTGACCCTCAGGTGATTTCTCTATGTGGGGTCCATGAGATACAAATTCATTTATTATGATTAGCGAGCTACCTATTGAATACTTGAAAATAATATGTGAGGGTTGCCAATTCACTTAACCCTCTTGACGGAGAGGGGCAAAAAAGATACGTGAATTATTATTGAGTATTTAATAAGGCAACCTAACAATCAAGGAAAATAAATGCAAAGATACTTCCGTTTTTTTTATAGTCTTGGTTGTTGCTTAACTTTCCGATGATGATAGTGATGTGTGCCACCATATCTGGTTGTTATATGAAACAGTTCTATGTGTGGGCTCTTCAAGCTTTTGAGCACTTCACAACAGGAAAAACGTCATTTTCCAGCGGCCAATTCCGTCGGAAAAATGGTCAAAATTCATCGAAAATTAGCATTTTCGGCGGATTTTCGGCGAAAATGTTGTCGACAGTTAGACACGCGTTATAAAAAGCCTTCCGGTGCAAAATAATTAGCTGGAAACATTTCCGGCATATTTTCGACGGATTTTTCTCTGGAAAAATATTTTTGGCGGATTGTTTTTGCACCTAAAGGTTAAGAAAAATTTAAAAATATATAGATTGAAAAAATAAATCCAAATTACTACTACCTGACCGGCCCGCTCCAGCGAGCCTATCCGCAGCTCTCAATTTCGCTCCGCCCCAGTCCAGCAGACCGAACAGAGCCTGCCCGCAATAATTTCCTGCCCAGCCCGAGCCTGCATAGCCCTCGTACGGACGGGTCGAGCTAGTTGGCTTTGGCGGGGTTCGAGCCTCGCCTCTCTCTCTGCGCGTGACAAGAACTTCCCCCCTTCTACCATGTGGCCTTCAAACATTTAAATTTTTTATTAAATTGTTAAATTAGAATTTAATTTATTTTATTTTATAATAATTTAAGATATTAAATTCAATAATTTATGTTATTTTTTAAAATATAAAAATATTTATTTTAAATAATTTAATTTTGACAATAAGTTATTAAAATATAACTTAAATTTTTAATTTATGTGGTAAATCTACCGGAAATTCCGTCAGAAAAAATCAGTTGGAAATCCTGGCAAAAAATATGTCTGAAATTCGTTAAAAATTTTCTGTCAGAAATCTGCCAGAAACTCTGACGAAATTTGTGACTGATTTACTTATGTTGGAAATTTTGCCGGAAATGAGCTGTTTTCCTGTAGTGCTTTAGTTGGACACTAGTAACTAATGAGTGTGATAAAATTTATCATGTGAACCTAGCATTGTTTAGCAAAACACTAATAAGGAATGCAATAGATATCCTTTCTAAGGGTGATAGAACTAATAAAAGGTTTTGTGGCCCGTCCACGAGTGAATAGAGAAAGCTATCTATGTGTTCCATTAATTATGCAAGGATCTATTAGGCTTATTGCCCTCGTTATGTGAAGAGGTTAAAGTAGAATAGAGTGTGGTGAAGGCGGCCACATCCCTATAGACCAAAATTGTAAGTCCCCTTGAAACTATGGTTGTGGATATAAGCAGAACTTGTCCTAAGAGATTAATGCTCTCCTCTTGTTGTAGGGATGAGTTGTTAATATTGAGATTAACGAGATGAGTCCCTCTAATGTGTTAAAAGTAGTCAATGTGAAAAGAGGCGTCCTTCATGAAATTGTTGATGACCTCTATAGAAGCTGAAGTGACTTCTCACTTAAAGGAAGGTAAGATGAACTATTTGTTATATTTAGTGTTAGTCATGTTTGGTTGTTGTGTGTCCTCTTCCATGTAGCAAACACATAGTGTGCCTCTCCTCAAGTGAATGTTTTACATCTACCAAGTGAGTTTGATTTGTTAGCATTAAAGCAATGGCTTCTAAGCTTGTAAATTAAGATAAAGACTCTCTATTATAGATATTTGGATATTCCCTTGAGTTTTTTAGATATAGAATATTCCATCATTAACCATTCATTGTTGAACATACAGGTGCCTTCTTTGAATATTGTTCATGTAGATAAACCTTTAGCTACGGCAAAAAATACAATAGAGGGCAAACAGGTCGTAAAGATTGCTATCGATCAACAGGGGGTGCCTCATAGGGAGGATGTCCTAACTCTAGAAGAAATGGTAGAACCAAGGAAGCAGTTATTGTATCTTTCAGTAGGCTCGTTAGATGATGGAATCCCAATGCAAGGGCTGACCATGTTGGAGATGCTAGCAAAGCGAGTCAATACTATATAAAAGATTTTGATTCTAGGAGTGGTTGAAAAAAGAGGGAGCTCCTAGAGAGGCACCACCTCAGATATTCTACTTTATAGTTTAATATGACAATGACTCGTTGTTTTATGAGACTAAGCCCATTTGTTTAAGGCGAGAGGTTCCTCCTTAATTATATGCAAGATTCGAGGCAACTGTCGAGTGAGCTAGTAACATACCTTATTTGTAGGGTTTTTCATGGTAGTAAGTAGTTTTGTTTCAATTTTTTATTTATCATAATATTCTATGTAAAAGCTTTTATGCAAAATTTTCTTCAAGTAATAATATTTTTAATATTTTGACAAGTGTTTTACATTTGGTTATCCATATCATACTTTAGATGTTATATGTTTATGGCTATGTTGAATATTTGTATATGTTTTTCAAATGTCAAGAAGAAACCTATGAATAGTTACATATTCTTTTCTCTTTTTATATTATGGAATATTAGTTATTTTCCTATGAGCTGCGACATCACAGTCCATAGGCCATTTATGACTTTGCATAATTTAATATGTGTCTTATGAATAAAGCTCTTCAGCATGATATGTGGTGTACCACTCAGGAGCTAATTCTATGTATGTGCTACTTGAAAATATTATATAATGTGAGTTAGAAGAATTCTACTATCTTTTGAGGTAATGATGAAAGGCATGGGAAAAATCTAGGCTTTTAATATATATGTTACTAGCACGACAATATTTATGCACCCTTCACATTTTCTAAATACCCTTTAGTGAGGCTAACATGGACACAAGTGCTTTCTTAAAGCTCCCCTTTCTTGTAAGCTTCTAGACTGCATGTTTTAAGAAATCTTGTGACAATCAATCACACACTAGAAGAAAAATAACCATTTATGGGGGAAATTCTAGAACAAATATTTACCGAAATTTTTGGTGGCTTTGCTGGCAGAATCTGCATTGGAATTTACAAATGAACTAACTACTTATTATTTTTCATTCGGATAAAAAATTTCCCCATGTATTTCCCTAGTTCTTTATTTGCATCGTGTCTTTGTCGGCGGATTTTAAATCAAAAAATATTAGCATATTATTTTGTCGAAAAAGACATTGGTTAAATCCTTATTTCTACCGCCCCTCGCTCCTGCTCCCAAATCCCACTCTTTTTCCAAAATTGTATCTTTTGGCCTCTATGACCTATTTGTTGCTCATCTCCGTTCACGTTGATCTTTTGCTTGTTTTCTTTCATTTCTTGGTATTTTAAGAGCTCTATCTCCTTTTTGTTCATTTTTATTTTTTTAATTACTTAAACGATTATTTTGTTATTAAAATTCTTTTTTTTTTTTTTGGAATGTGTAAGTGATGTTTACATGAGGAATTTAAAGTTAATATAAAAGTTAAGGTACGTTTAATTAACTAAATTTTTAGTTGGATTACTACTTGTTATAATTATGGAATTGATCCTTAATTACTGCAATACGACTTTCATTTGAGTATATTTAAAACTGAATACATAGACTGAATTTTTAGTAATAATAGATATAGTGGGGGTATTATGAACTTTGGTGATCAAGTCATATATTAGAGTTCACATTTTAGTTACGTTTGGTCTATTGTTTAGAGTGATGGTGAAGCAGATGGAGATATTATAAGCATAATGTTAGCCATTACAAGATAATCATAATATTAAGTTAAGTGTTGCATAGATGATGATGACAATGTGGATTAGTGCCTTTACTTTTAGAGATAAGATTCAAAAAGAGAATATATGTGAAAAAGGATTCATGTAGTTGACCACACTTTCTAGGATAAAGTATAGTTGTTGTTGGTGTTGTTGTATATATGTTTGTTTGTTATAATTCTAAAGTAAATTAAGATTTTGAAGTTATAATTTTATTTTTCTATTATAAATTAAGGTATTTATTCTTGTTACGTGGGATTTTTAATATCCTTTTAGGTAAATATTCATTACCATAATTTCTCTCTATGTTTACACTATATAAATAATAGATATTATTGATGATGAGGAAGAATTTTGTTTGGATTCTATTGTTGGGGATGCTGATAATCCTTCAATTAACTTGGCTGTGTTGAAAACTTTTGTTGATATTCCTATTTCGATCGTGTCTAACACGGAGTTGCATGCCCGTCTAGCGTTGTAGGTGAGTAAGTCTTGTGTGGATCATTCTGATTGGTTGAATGTGTTCGATGGTGAAGTTGATGATAATGAAAAAATGAATTTTAAGATTCGCAAGATTTGTATAATTTTATGGCAAAATGTTTTGTTTCATCTAATGTTGGAAAGAGATATAAAAGTAAATCTAACAGAAAAAAATGATTTTTTCTACGATTGTTTTGTCTTGGCTTTGCTATGGATGATTGGACTATGATGAGGCAATTCTGCTTATCTCCGGGTTGGCTTGGAGGCCAAAACCTTGGTTGTTAGTGTGGTTTCCTCTATGCTAAAAAATTCAGTTGGTTGGGTGGCTTTCAACTGCCAATGGATGGTCTTTTCCTTGGTACTTGGTGAATGAAGGATTGCAAAACTAATCCCTTTTGGCTAGTTGTACTTGCTTTGGTTTGTGTATTCTATCGTTGCCAATGTTGCTTGAACCTTTGGGTTTCTTATGGTGGTGCTTTGGGTGGCTCAGAGAATTGGGTTTCCTTTAGTGCAGAGGTAGCTTTTTTTTGTTGGCTTATTTTCTTTTGCCTAATTGTAATAGGTGGAACATCGGCTTGTAGGTTTTATTCAAAGTTAGTTCTTCTAGAGAGCTGGTTGTTCCTTAAGGCTTGTAATTTTTTCTTAGTAATCGAATTTCCCCTCTACGGGGTTTTTTAATATATATTAGAGCTGAGAGGTGTTAGATGTACAATATATTATTATCTGAGGGAAAATCACTAACAGATGAATTCATTAATGTAGTAAATTATTTTATTCATATGGCTTGCCAACTACCTTCATTTATGTGAGATGGAATGTTTAGATACCTATGCTCAAAGCATAAAATTCATGCTTTCCTTAAACACGATGATGTTAAACTTGATTTATTTTGTAGAGGATCTATCTTAGGGTATTACTTTTGGATATCTTATGGAGAGTATGAGACACATACAAATAGTCAATGCGGTCCCTCAACAACTTCATCAATGTAGATGATGATCAAATTAATAGAACATATGAACAACTTATTTGATGTATCGGGTTCAATTTTTAGAGAACATATAGATGAGTGGCCTAACATAAAAGCACAAAAATTTAATGAATTACTAAGTGTTGCTCAACAACAAATTTAGGATGGTTGCACTTCTCTTTATGAATTATTAGTTTTAGTAAGGATACTCATTATTAAAACTAAATACAACATTTCTCGAGGATGCTTCAATGAGTACATAACCCTACTTAAGGAAAATAAATCTTGAGAAAAAATTAATTCCTATAGATTTGTATTAAATAAAGAAGTTAGCATCAAACTTGGGTTGACTGGTATCAAAATATATTATTGTTTAAACAATTGTATGTTGTATTACAAAGATCATGAGAAAGAAGTTATTTATCATACCTGTGGTGCACCTCGATATAAACCCATGGCGAGGAAACATAAAAGATGGAAGAATGTGCGATATTCTCATTTGCTCTATTTTCCAATCATTCTTATACTTCAGCAATGTTATGCATCATTGAGCTCCGTAGGTCACATGAGATGGCATTCATTTATCTACATATGGGATTCTTTATCAGAAATCAGATGTAGAGGCCTAGAAGCATTTTGATCATAAACATCCTTATTTTGTTACTGAAAGAGATGCTTGTTAGAGATCCTATACCTGCAGTTGCATACACGGATTCATCAACGCTAAGTTGATAAGTAGTTGGATGATGGGAAGGCAAGAAAAGCTCATGTAAGAATTAATATTCTACAGTATTAGATAGTTGTAGACTCCCTCTTCAAGTATTGCACTAAACAGTAGTGACTCTCCTTTTTCTCCCACAAGAAGGTGGATAAGAATGTATAGATGTTGTTTCACCTCCCCGATGCAGTAGAGAACCGTGTCACTTTTATAGGCAGAGAACCTTAACTCTATTTTCACCCTCCAGGTGATGGTCAAAGAAACACAATTCTATTTTTACCCTCTGGTGATTTTCAAGGAACCACAATTATATTTTCACCCTCTTGGTGATGGTTAGAGAACTATAACTCTATTTTTACTATCCTAGTGATGGTTAAAGAACCACGATCTTTACTGAAGAACTTCTTCTTTGAAGCCACAGAAAATCTTGGTAGATACTTGTAGATACTAGGTAAGATTCTTGCTTGGAGAAACCTTATGAATCCCCTCAAAACTTATCCCTCACAAAATCTCCCTCTCTTTTCTCACCAATCTCTCCTTCTTCTCTCCCTCAATACTCTCTCTCCTGAAGTCTCAATAGCTAAATATTTTCTAATAGGAGTATTAGAAAACCTTAACCAGTGGGCTTCAATAAACCCTAATTTCAAGAGATCTTTATTCTATTCATACAATATGATACATATATAGTAGAATACAATCAATGTGATTTAGACTTGTATCATTTAGATGAACTATTTAACTTTTATAACATTTTATATAGTACGATCAAAACATCATACGGTACGAACTATAGAAATTCCTTTTATTCGTTTGGGATGATCCTTGGAATGAACAATTTGGTAGATGATCGATCGTCCAATAGTGTGAATATCGTACATTAAGATTAGTACTAAAATCATGAATTTTGTTTGGTGCGATCCATGGGATGACCAATTTTATACATGAGCAATCATACAATATAAACAATATCATATTGTATGATCGATCATAATAATTATCCATGATTTGCTTGATATAAGGGGATTAATTCAGAAAGATTTAAATGTGGGTGTACAGTACGAACCAAATAGTATTGTACGATCAGTACATAATTAGCATCTTTCTTAACCTTTGGCGGCTAGGATTTAATAGAGCACAACACATCGTACGATACAAACTAAAATCATATTGTACAAACTAAGTCATACAGTACAAAGCCATAATCATACAATAAGAAATACTTAAAAAATAACTATCCAACAAAATATTTTTTTCTCCCCCTGTATGTGTGCAAGGTTGCTTAGCTATGATATCCTCTCAATTACATAATACAACTCAATAAAGGAAAAAAAATACATAATAAAATTAAAATCGACTGTAACCCTAGTCTACCGAGTCTTGAGCTAATCAGAATTGCAAGTGAATGGTAGACTAGTTTTTTTAAACTTTAGTACACATAAAAATAAAATAAAATATCATATAAATAAGAGAAAATATTATTATACATAAAAATATTTTTTATCATCAAAATCAAAGTATTTGAATTAGGTTTACAACAATATCTCACTTTTTTATGATAGCAAATATTGTTGTTTTTGGATTTTCAAAAAGTTGCTTTCCTCTAAACTCCCCCTCAATTGAAATTTAATTATAAAAAAAATGTGTGTAAATTTTTTTATTTTAAGTAATATGAAAACAACAACCACAATAATAAACAACAATAATAAAAAATAATAAAATATTACTCCCCCTTTTGACAATATAAAAAGAAGGAAAATAATAGGAAGGAAATAATAAAATTACCTCATTATTAAATTTAGAAAACTAGCAAGAAATTAATTGACATCATTGAAATTCAGAAAAGCTTGAAAATCAATCTTGTTAACCCTAGCTCGGACTCCTTAGAGGTTAAAATTCTTTTTAAACAAAACATCTAATTTAGAAAAAAAAATTAGATATAAAAGTGATCTTTTCAAACTTTATTTTAGAAAAATATATGGTGGAACATTATTGTAAAGTAACGAATCAGGAATCTTAATTTTTAATTTCAAGTATTTAAAGATATCAAGTGGCACATGAATTCTTCTAACATTTAAAGATTAAAAGAGAAGGAAGCTTATTTATTTATGGGCTTATTTTGTGTATATTTTTCAATTATTTGATACACTTTGAGTATCTTTTGATTTTTGATACAATTTGATATCTTGCAATTAATTGGCAGTCGTAACAAATCTATTTAGTTTTAGGCTCATTTTGTATCTCTTATCATTTTTGTGGGCTTGCTTCCTTCCAAAATTTTTAAAACTTTCAGTTTTGGGATTATCTTCTAGATATAATAATAAAAAATCCCTCACTAATATAAAGAAGTGTAAACTGCAAAATAAAATTATATCTATATGATAAATACAACAACTTAATTAAGAAAACTTGATAGTGATTCATTGACTTGTAATATTATTCATATTAGATAGGTTATTATAGGAAGAATAAATAAATATCTATTTCAAAGTCAATTTTTGATTTGAAATAAATTTTGTTTCAAAATAAATTACACCACTCAATCATCAATACTTCTTCCTTTAATTTATTTTGGGAAGTCAATCACTGCTTACATATTTCTAAATAAAAAAAAAAAATTAATATTAGGATTGAGTAGTGATTTGATTCTTAAAAATGTTGTAAGAAAGAAATAGAAAGACAAAATAGAATATAAAAATACACAAAGAAAAATAGTAAAACATAGAAATAGAAAGCATAAATCTTAAGCATGAATGTCTATTACACAAAATTTGGTTCTTAAGGTGCTGAAGGTTTCAAAGGCTAGTGATTTTGTAAAAATATCAACAACTTGAATTATTTTCAGTGGCTACATGATGTAGCTCTATGTGTCCTTTGGTAACATGATCTCTAACGAAATGGTTCCTTATGTCTATGTATTTTATCCTGGAGTATTAGATTGTATTCTTTAAAATACATATGGTATTAGTGTTTTCACAAAAGATTTAAGTGGTGCTTACAAGTAATCCTAAATCTAGTACTTATTGCTTTAACCAAAGGACTTGAGCCACACAACTTCATAACGCTATATATTCAACTTCAATAGTGGATAATATAATTGAGTTTTATTTTCTACTAGACTAGAAGACTAATGAAAGTCCTATGAATTGACATGTTCTAGAAGTTCATTTCCAATCAACTCTACATCCTGCAAAATTTGAATCATAATATCATATGATTTGAAAGGAAGTGTTATGCTTAGGATACCCTATTCATAAGTTTTGAGTTCCTAAGAGATATCTAAGGATTCTCTTTACAACAATCAAGTGAGAGTCTTTTGGATCAGCAGGAAATTTAGCACAGAGATAAACACTAAACATAATATCATATCTACTAGCAATCAAGTAATTTTCCTAAGATTTTTCATGCTTGCATGACACAATCTCCTATTTCATAACCAGGATTCATCAGTAATAGTTTTTAGGCAGAAAAAAGTACTAGGTTCAATGAAGTTTAAATCAAGTTTATAAACATTATTAATTATATTTCCTTATAGTATACTGATTCCATTTAAGCTAATCATGCAGCTGGTAGACAAAAATTTAATGCTAAATCCTTTATCACAAAGCTAGCTTTTGCTAAGTAGGTTATTATTTAAGTCATATACAAGTAAAAAATTTTCAATGATGATTTTTTGAGTTGCCAATTATACCTGATCCCACCATTCTCTGGTGGTGTTATCTCCAAGTGAAACCTTGCCTCCTAGCCTGTCCTCTAGTGAAATGAATTGATTTGCATCTCTAATAATATGCCTTGAACATCCATTAATTAGGTACCATATGCTTTCATGAGACCTTCTTTGAGAGTATCCCAACAAAATCATAATTAGGAACCTAAATAAGTTTAGGTTCCATTTTCTGAAAAGAAGAATGAAATGTATGCTTTCTAGGCTATGAATTTTAAAATTTTTGCCTCCACACCAAATATATTCTACGGTGAATGGTGCAAGTATGGGAGATTTGTCCTAGCATGCCATAAGAAAACATCTAACACCACAAAAAAGATTTACAAATCTATTTGGGTTATTGCCGGTGTCTCTTTCTAGATTTTAATGATGCATGTTTTGATGATGGTTTTTTAAACTCTTCAAGTGAAGGTGATTTTTATTTTTCTTAAAAAAAATTAGTTTGTAAAAACTTATTTGCACTTTTAAGAATTGAATTTTCTACTTTTAATTCATTTTCCATATTTTCTAATTTAGATGCAAGAGTTTTTAATCTCTAGTATGCATTTTCTAATTCAACATGTGATATTTTTAAAGAATCAAGCTCATCAATTAATTCAAAATACTTCTTATTTAAAATATCAAATTCATCTAACAAAGCCATATGATTACTATCTAAAGTGGAATGATCTTTCCTTAGACATTCATGCTCGTTTTGTAGAATTGAAAAGTCAGATTTAAGACTGACATGTATTTTTTAATCTTTATATATGCAGTATGAATCTTTTTAGAAATTTCAAATAATTAATCATAAGTAAGCTCACATAACTCCTCTTCATCAAAATGATCAAGATGATCATCTTCCATTTAGTATAGGTTGGTTACCTCCTCTTCTTCTTCAGTTTTAAAAGAGACTAAAGCATGGTCTAACCAAAATGCCTTCTGAATCCTTTGCTTGCCATTTTTGGATTTAACTTTTTCTCCATTCTTCTCAATGCTCTGATGAGCTTTAAGACTTGGGCAGTTAGTCTTCAAATGCCCTAATTTCCTTCATTTATAATAGATAGTATCAGAGGAAGCTTTCAAATTTTTATAATTTTTACCTTTGTTCTACTGCAAATGACGCTTCTATTTTTTCTTTAGAAAGCTTTTGAACGATCATGTCAGCAGGGGGATATCTTCCTCTCCTTCATTAGAAGAAATGTCTGAGTCATTAGTTTTGAAGGCTATAATTTTTTTCTTCCTCTTTCACCTGAACTCCTTGCTCACAAGCAATGTGTGACCCACATAAGTTATATATAGAATAAACTTTAAGATCTTTAGATTCAGTAAGGATTGTAATTTTTTCATCATAAGAAGAAGGTAAAAAATGAAAAATTTTGTTAACTTTTCTTAATTTGTAAGCTCTTTTTCTAAGGCATGCAGTTAAGTAACAATCTGAGTAAACCTAGTATACGTTTTAGAAATAGATTTACTTGGTTTCATGTGAAATAATTCATAATCATAAAGAAGAATTTTAACCTAGCTTGTTTCCTTTTTTGTTTCTTAATATGTTATGCAGAGTTTATCCCAAATCTCTTTTCTAGTTGTACAAGTAGAAATACGCATATAATCTTCAGATTTTAAAGCACAAAAGAAAAAAGATTAGGCATTTAACATTTAGTTGGGCTAAATCTCTATCATTAGTATTCCATTCAGAAAAAGGTAATTCATTTTTAACATCGTTTACTAAATATGAAGGTGTAGAATATCCTTCCTAAACTAGCAACCACATGCGATAATCAATTTATTGTAAGAAAGTGGACATGTAAATTTTCTAAAAATAAAAAGGTATATTATCAAATAGAGGTGGTCATGTGATTCAATATCCTTTCACAGTATTTCGATTTCCAAAGTTAGCCATGATAGTTTTTCAAAAGTTTTCTAAAACTTTGATTTAAGTCCCGCTCTGATACCACTTAAAAGTTTATATGAGTTGTTAAACCCTAAAGAACTAGCCCGAGGCTAACGAAGAGGGGGTGAATCGGTTATTTAAAAAAAATCTTTAACAAAAAGAAAATATTTTAAAACCTTTTCAAACCCATACACAATAATCGATATAGTGGATACAAAAAGAGTAGATTTGATAATAATGAAATTAAAATAGATTTTTCAACCACTCACATAATTGAAGAAAATAAAGTGCAAAAAATAATTAGAATGAATACACCAAAATTTATAGTGGTTTGAACAACTTGACCTACATCCACTTCTTAGAGACTCCCTCTCCAAGTATTGCACTAAATAGTAGTGGCTCTCCTTTTGCTCCCACATAATGGAAAAGAAGCTTGTACATATGCTATTTCACCTCCCCAGTGCATCAGAGAACTATGATTCTTATACATGCAGAGAACCTCAACTCTATTTTCACCCTCTAGGTGATGGTCAGAGAACTACAACTCCATTTTTACTCTCGTGGTGATGGCCAGAGAACCACAACTCTATTTTTATCCTCTTGGTGATGGTCAGAGAACCACAACTCTATTTTTATCCTTCAGGTGATGATTAGAGAACCATGATCTTTGCTGAAGATAACTTCTTCTATGGAGTCATAGAGAATCCAAGCAGATGCTTGTAGATACTATGAAATATTCTTTCTTGGAGCAACCTTGTGAATCCGCTCACAACTTCTCCCTCACAAAATTTCTCCTTCTTCTCTCACCAAGCTCTTCTTCTTCTCTCCCTCATGGATCTCTCTCCTAAAGTCTCAACACCCAAAGATTTTAGGGAATTTTTTAAACTAAGCATCGTATTAATTATAATTAAGCGATTAACCAACGAATAAAAAAAATTTAAAACTCGCCAAAGTCGCCCGTTCAACGGGCGACTTATATCAGCGAAGTAAGTCGCCCGTTAAACGGGCGACTTATCCCTAACCCAACTAACCGTTATTTCTTGAAGTAACGGGATTGTGTAATCGTAGTAAGTCGCCCGTTCAACGGGCGACTTACTCTTGTGAATATTAAAAAAAAAAATTGCAACTAAAAAAGATTATGATTAATTATTATCTATTCTGTTTTATGAATAAAAGTTGGATTTGGTATATATATATATATATATATATATAATAAGAGGCTTAATCTATTTTTCAAGTTTTTGGTATATTTAGAATTCAAATTTAGAAAGATTAGATCTTAGATCATTGAGAAGTTATATACGCTCTAATTGATAACAATAAATTATAATAAGTATATATATGTATATCAAATATTACAAATTCTTTAAAAAATTATATGTTCTTGGATCATCCAACATTATGTTTTTTAGATCAAACTTCATGTAAGAGTTAATAGAAGAGCATAATAAATTTAATTCCATAATACGAAATAGTAGTTCCATAGTAGCAGAATAAGAAACATAAACAATAAAATATAACTAAAGCAACTAAAAGATACATGATACAAAAAACTAATGCCTCCTTTTATGTCGATGTGGAATTGCATCAGTGCCTGGAGTAAAATGCTGAGGTGCTTGTAGTGGCTTGGTACGTAGATGGCGCTGGTCCTGATCACTAACATCTTGGTGAGTAACTGGGGGCTCTCCCAAGGAGGAAGGTATGAACTGAGGTGTGGAGGCGACGTCAAACTCAGCTGTGAAGTGGCTCTGAGAGGGACCAAGATCAGGATAGGAGGATGGGCCAGCATCATATGGATCTGCAGTCGGAATGGCTGGACTAAACATCTGAGTATCTGCCTCATCAAAATAATGAGCATCGTCAATGTATATCTATTATCGTAATCTTTGGCACATATCTCCAACAATATTCACATCCACCTGTAAAGGTGTCCCCTCAGTACCGCCAAAGTGTGGTTGCAAACTTCGCTGTAATCCGTGGATTGAATGGGTCATGATACAAAACATCTGGGTTTGGATGCTGGCCTTGTAAATCATCACAATAATCTGGCCAACTCAGCCATCGTCTGCCTGAACCATTAGTTGGGTGTCATACAAAAGAAGGTCCATCAATCTGTATCCCCAATATCATGGAAACATCCTGCAATGTAACACTCTTTTCACCAACTGGTAGGTGAAATGTATTCGTCTGTGGACACCACCTCTCAACCAGAGCTGTGAGCAAGTGATGATCCATCCTCCTATACCTCATCTGATTGACACTGTCCAAACCCACAAAAACTAAAGCCTCCATGAACCTAGGACAATTAATGGGCCACTCATGGACCATCAATAAGTGTGAAGCAGCCTCCAATATAGTGCCCTGTAAATAATAAAATAGTGTTAATTTACTTGAGATAAACAAGTAAGTAATTAGCAGTTATTTTTAAAGTTACCTTCGCAGGATGAGCTGCTCGGTGGCTGCCTGCTAGTGAAGAAATGCTAGGCTGGATGATATGTACAGATGGCTGTGTGGATGCCTCCACACTAGAAGGGTGCCTGCGGCGCCCACGTCCCCTATCTCCTGCGGCCACCATGAAACCTGGAAGGATAAGAAATGTTAGGCATCTTTGAAACATATTAGTTTACACATTGCATAAAAAAAATCAATTGTCAAACTTAATACATTTAACAGACGAAAGTAAGCTGACCTAGTAGGACAAGTTGCTTTGTTATGTCCTACCGAGCCGCATGAAGCACATTTTCTGTTACTTGAACCTCTTCCCTCGTCCATTGTATTCCTAAAACGATTTGTTCTAGGTCTCCCAGAACGTCTTCTAAAATTTGGTGGTAAGAGTGGGTGTATACCATTTGATGGATCATGTTGTGCACAAGTGGTCCGATCTGGAATATTATGAAATTGACCAGCATATGTCATTTTGTAATTATCTAAGCTATAGTATTTTGAGACGTAATTCTAGTGACTTTGCCTTAGCATTGATATGCAACTAACAATGTGTGCGCACGGGATATGAAATATAATACTTTTGCCACAACTACAAATGCAATTCTCATTATTAATTAAATCGACCCTGAAAGATCGAGATGACATGTCAACCACTTGAAATTCTTGCATATTGATTCGAATGGGTTGCGGTAACCTGCGTGCTTCTTGCTCGATCTTTCGTAGTGTTGCTTGTACTCTTGGTGCGAAGGGTCTGCTTGTTTCAATTTCAGAACCCTCTAACATCAAAATTATTCGCAAATGCAATACTACAACATTATAGTATATTGTTGTAACTAATGCTTGAATGGGTAAACCCCTAGCTCTTTTAAGAACTCCATTAAATGACTCTGATGCATTAGTTATCATAACTCCATAACGAAATCCACTAGCATAGGTTAGAGCCCACGATGTAACATCACGCTCTACCAACCACTGGTGAATTTCTGCCTTCACTTTTATCATATCTTTCATTCATCTATCAAATACCATTGGGTCATCAGTGTTCCCGGCCATGTACATCTTTTGGCATAGAAACTCAATGTCACCAACACCCATTCGACGAACTGCTTTTTTAAAATTTTCACGTAGGTGACGAAGATAGTGATGATGTGCAGCATTTGGAAAAACTTCACGACAACCTCGGACCAAACCAGCGTGCCTATCAGAAATAATGCATAAATCAGGTCGGGTACTAACAACTGGAAGTAATATATGCAATTGATTCAGAAACCACACCCACGAATCAACACATTCTGATTCTATAATTGCAAAGGCGAGGGGATACAATCCATTATTAGCATCAATTCCCACAGCGGTCAGTAACGTGCCTCGATATTTGCCTAACAAGAATGTGCCATCAAGGCAAAGAACAGGGCGACAGTAACTCCAACCATT
>NW_021319108.1:202554-215691 GCF_001605985.2 Dendrobium catenatum | reverse complement strand
ATCCTAATCTACTCAGTCTTGTGTTGGCTTGATTAGCTATTGACCTTATGGACCTGAAACATTAGTAGGCAGGGCGGTAGTGGAAAAACAAAAATGCCAGAAATGCTTGGTATCATCAAAATTATAATCCTTAAATCCAGATTTGCAACATATTTTAGTAGTCATCTTAAACTAAATGATCATCAAATTGCCTGAGACCACTTACAAAAATTTTCAAATATCTAACTAAATCTATTAGACCCAAATGTAGGTATTGGGTCAATTTGGTTGATCTGGTCAAGCTAGGTTGACCAAATAGGCCCAAAATAATCATATTGATTGAATTAAACTCCTAAAACCTTAAGACCACATCCATTGGTCTCCAAATGTCATTTCAAACATGTTCAGCCCAAGCTTAAATCTTACGTCAACTTGGTTGACCAAGTTAACCTACGTTGAAAAAAATGTCTCTTGAGGCTTTAAATTGATTATTCCAACCCATTTAAATTAACCAGCCCTTTTTAAACTATAAATTAACTTCTAATCATGTCTAAAAAAATTTTAATCATGGACCAATCAAGTCCAATCAATTTGGCCAAGAAAACATGTCCAAACATAGCCAAACCACCTTAAATCCCTTTCTAAATTTCAAGCATTTTAGCCCAAGTCCTTAGTATCCTTCCAAACTAGCTCAAGGCATCCTTACATGCCAACTCATAAGCCCATTTTGTGTATTGACTGGTCAAATAGTCAAGATGGGCATTGGTTGGATCAAAGATGGCTAAAAATCCTCTTAAACTAATCTCCTTTAAATCCTAAGCCACTCCAGCACTCTTAATCAACTTTTGGATCCTTCTCAAGACTTTTCTTAACCATTGGATCAAGATTAAACAACACTAATCACTCACATATGCAAATGGGGACTAAGGAACCTTTCTATATGGAATGTTCTATATCCTTTGATTCCCTGCCATCCCAATAACTTCTGCATACGTGGAGAGCATCAAAGACTCAAGCTAAAATCTTCCCAGCCATCATTTGGCCTAAGGATGTTTGAATAGGGTAAAACCCTCACTTAAAGGCTCATTCTCCATATAACCCTCACTTACTATGCTCAAGCCCCCAAAGAGGATACTCCAGTTTTTGGACTCTCCAGAGACTCCTTCACACCACCCAGTCAAAATCCCACCATCAAACCTTGTTGGTGATTGATTTCATGGAAAACTCAAGTCCCTTGTCAAAGCTTAAATAGAAGACCTCCAAACAAGCTCTTAATTGCAACAAGCCGACATTATTATTCTGGATAATATAAATATCATCATGTACGATCAGTACAAAATAAGCTCAATCAGTCAGGATGATTTGGGACGATCAGAAGATTTTTGTTCATATCATCCAGGCCGATAGTATATCATCCTGTATGATTAGTTCAAATCAGCACATATCATCTAGAGCATTACCCTAAATAGAAGTTATTTGATATATGATCATCCAAGAACAACTAAGGTTTTTAAACTGATCATCCTGGCTGATCCTGTAATAATCCAGGATGACATGATTGTGTTAATCAAGCCTTAATTATCAGATTAATTTAGGCATAATTGTGTTGTATCGTCAAGGACGATGTCTTGAACAATATCCAAAAATAAATAATACCTAAATATATCTGGCAGTTGATTCTTTCTGAATTGAGCTTATCATCTTGGTCGATATAAAGATCATCCAGGATGATGTGCTTAAAGATGTCTGCCTTAACCCGGATGCCCTAATTAGGGTTTCTATTTTTAATTGATCATTCAGGCTGATTAATGGATTTTCCCAGATGATGTGACCCAAAATAGAGAACTTTAAAACAAAAATAAGTGAGCAAGGTTACAAGCAAGCATACACCCTTACTGAACAAAAAATATAATAATGAAAATTAAAAATAGAACATGATCTGCCAAAACTTGAGCTTTGTAAGGTGCACTGTAATCCTAGAATATTATTAAACATAGAAAGAAAAATATATTACAAATATAGGTATACAATAGAACGTGAGCCACAATATTTATTATTATCAAAAGCATAAACTCATAGGCTCGAGTTGCAACAATCTCTCCCTTTTTTATGATGACAATTATTACAGGTTGGATTTGAAAAAAAGGAAAAACATTTTCTCCTAATCTCCCCCTTACTAAAATAAAACTTTAAAAAATAGGGGAAATCAAATTTTTTATTATTATTATTTTTTAAAAAAGTTACAATAAGTTATAAATACAACAGTATGTTCTCCTCCTTTGCATTATTAAAAAGAGAAGTGGCACAAAAAAATGAACCCTGATCAAAAAGACTTCAAAAATGAGAAAATTATCTCTTGATTTTATTCAAAAACTTAGTAAGGAATGTATTGACAACACGTAATCTAGAAAAGGTTAGAAATTCAGAAATCGTTAATCCAAGCTCAAGTTCTTTTAAAGGCTAAAAAACTTTTTAATTCAATATCTAAATCAAGGAATAAATTATAAAAAGAAACATTATTTTTTTTTCAAAACTTCTTTCAAAAAACATATCGAATAGAAGATTAATGCAAAAATTGGTGAATCAAGAATCATGATTTTTAAGCTCAAGTATCAAAAATATATAGGGTTTTCTTAATCTTTAAAAAGTACAAGAGAGGTAAGCATTACTTTTTATGGGCTCATTTTATGTCTCTTGTCAATTGTTTGGTGCATTTTGAGCATCTTTTACTTTTTGATACACTTTGTATATCTTTCTCAATTTGGCATCATTGCATATCTTTTGATTTGGCGTCATTGGCTACTTTTTTATTTAGCATCATTAACCATTTTTTTCAATCAAATATGCTACCTTTCTAAAATTTTTAAAAACTAAAGTAAAAACATTCTATTAATAAAAATGAACTACTTGATTAAGAAAATTATGAGGTATATTAAAAAACTTGCAAAAGATCCTTGTGCGATAGACAAAATGTAGGAAGATTAAAATGTTCAGTTTAAAATCCAATTTATAATAGGATGAAGATTTTGAATCAAAAGTAAAATAATCTCTTTAAGAAAAGAGATAAAGAGACAAAATCATGAGTTTCCATCCTTTGATTATTTTTAGACAAGTCAACCACAACTTACAGAAGAGTTCAAGAAAAAATAGGAGGTAAATTTTTCATTTTTATAAAAAAATTATCTTTAAAAAAGATTTGATTTTCTAAAGTGTATACAAAATAAAAAAAATGTGATATGTGTGTGTTGATCAGAGAAAACTCCACAGAAAAAGAAAAGGTAAAGACAAAATTAAAAATTTAATGAAAAATAAATAAAGAAGAAAAAAAAGAATGAAAAAGAATAAATCCAAAGAAAAAAACATAGAAAATACACAAAAACAAATAAAACATGTATACACAAAAAAATAAACACATAAATAATGGTTTAAACATCATATTTCTCTTGGTCTGATGATTCAGAAGCTAGGTCTACCTAGGAGATTTTTTGATTTTTATTATTTTCCATTTTTAAAATTTGTTTAGCTTTAGCTTTTTCTTTTACAAGAAGAGTTCTCAAATTAGAGCACTGATTTTTCATATGTCCATGTTTCCTACATCCAAAGCAAATAATGTCAGAAGTAATCTTAATATTCTTGTAATTTTTATCTTTATTCCACTTTTATTGATGCTTATGTTTTAGTGAGCTTTCCAATTTTCTTGATAATACATCGCTTTGATCACTAACTAAGCCACTTTTCTTTGAGTCTTCAGTATTTAGTACTATCATTTCACCTACATCTAAAAGTCTTTAACCCAAACTTTGTGCGTAGGCAATGAGTGAGACAATCAAATTATCAATAGAATATTTATTCAAATTTTTTATTCACAAATAGCAATAACTTTGACATCAAATTTGTCAAGTAAACAACATAATTTTTATTGACTTTTTCAAAGTTTGAAAATTCCTTACCTAAAGCATGTAATGATGTCACAATTTGAATAAACTTTATATACTTGTCTAAGAACGTATCGTAAAATTTTATGCAAAAAAGTTCATAATCATGTATTAAAATATTTAATCTGGATTGCTTGATTTCACTAGTGCCTTAGTATAAAGTGTGTAATTTATCCCAAATTTCCTTTCCAGTAGAGCACATAGATACAAGCATAAAATCATTAGAATTTAAAACACAAAAAAATAGTTTAATGATTAGCATTCAATTAAGTATTGATTTGTTCTTCTCTACTTCATTGATTAAAAGGAATATCAATTTCAATTCCATCTATAATACGTGATGGTATAGAATAACCATTTAAAATCATTTGCCATATTCAAAAAATAATAGATTACAAGAAAGTAGGCTTGCAAATTTTCCAAAAAACAAAAGTAATATTTTCAAATAAAGGTGGTCAGGTGATTGAATAACCTTTTGCAATATTATATTTATAAAAATTAGGCATTGATCAAAATTCAGAAGTTTTCAAAAAACTCAATTTTATGAACCCCGCTCTGATACCGCTTAAAAGTGCTATGATGGAACTAGAAAGTTCATTAGGGATGTTAAGCCCTTATGAACTAGTCTCAAGGTTAACCAAGACGGGGGTGAATTAGTATTTTAAAAAATCTTTTGATCAAAATACAATCTTAAGACAAAAACTAAGATTCACCACAAAAATAAAAGTGTGGAACTTAAATTCAAAAATAATAAAGGAAAGAACACACTAGATTTATAATGGTTCGGTCAAACCTTGACCTACATCCACTCCTCGGAGGCACCCTACGAGTATTGCACTAAACTCAGTGTCTCTCTTTTAGCCCCCACAGCTAGGCAGAGAGGCCATTACAAAATCACTTCCACCTTCCCCAGTGCGTCGGAGTAGCCAGGTCCTTTGATACCAAAGAGATCTTCTTCTTCCCAAAACTTCCCTCAAAATGAGCCTCTAATCTGAGGGTATTAAGGTGCAAGCTTGCCGGAGAAACCGTGTGAAATCCCTTCCACACTCCCTTGAAACCACCTCCAAGGATCTTCTCCCTCTCTCAAACTCCACCCTTTCCTCTCTCCCTTTCAAGCTCTTTCTTCAAGTTTTCTCCAAAAGAAATGAAGCCTTAATGGTTGCCAAAGACACTAACAAAGTCCCTTGTCAAAGCTTAAATAAAAGAGCTCCAAACGAGCTCTTAATTGCAACAAACCGACATTATCATCCAGGACAATATAAATATCATCTTGTACGATCAGTACAAAATAAGCTCAATCAGCCAAGATGATTTGGAACGATTATAAGGTTTTTTGTTCATATCATCCAGGCTGATAGTATATTATCCTGTACGATTAGTTCAAATCAGTACATATCGTCCAGAGCATCGCACTGAATAGAAGCTATCAAATATGTAATCATCCAGGAATAACTAAGGTTTTTGAATTAATCATCCTAACCGATCCTACAATCATCCAGGATGATGTGATCGTATCAATCAAGCCTTAATTATTTTCCTTAATTCTCAGATTAATTTAAGCATAATTATGTTGCATCATCTAGGATGATGTCCTAGATAATATCCAAAAATAAATAGTAGCTAAATAGATCTGGAGGATAATTCTTTCTGAATTGAGCCTATCATCCCAGCCGACACAAAGATCGTCTAAGACAATGTGCTTAAAGATGGCTGCATTAACCTAGATGCCCTAATTAAGGTTTTTATTTTTAACTAATCGTCCAGGCCGATTAATGGATCGTCCCGGATGATTTAACAAAAAATAGAGAACTCTAAAATAGAAATAAGTGAGCAAGGTTACAACAAATCATACACCCTTACATAACAAAAAATACAATAATGAAAATTATAAACAGAATATGTTCTGCCAAAACATGAGCCTTATAAGGTGTACTGTAATCCTGAAATATTAGTAAACACAGAAAGAAAAATATATTACAAATACAGGTAGATAATAGAAGGTAATCCACAATATTTGTTATTATCAAAAGTATAAACTCATAGGCTCAAGTTGCAACATTTCGAACCTTGATTTCATCAAGGGAAATGTACGAGAAAAATCTACAAGCTCAACTAAATTGAGGTCCTGAATATTCAATTGTAAAAACTCCTTAAAACTCTATCCCTATGTCACTAAATTTAGATTTAAATAACTTTTTATTGAATGATTTCCAAACCATCAAAAACCTGCCCCATGATTTCTATTTAAAATGGCTAGCTAGGTTTAAATTTTCATTAAATTTAGTGCACTAGATAAAAAGAATGAGCTAAAAATTTATGTCTAGGGCATATTCGTGGTCTGGCTCAGGCGCACAAAATATCAGTCATCGATCTTCCAATCAACGATTAAGATTTCATTGTGCAAGTCTCCTCCGCATCACGTGTATGAATCTATTGGATCAAAACCTTATCTAATTAAATTAGAGCCACCCATTTCAAAATACAGAGGATCCAACATGTGTTAATCCATGCTTACGTGGATTAGTGAACTGCGTCTATGGTTCAATGATCGACCAATCATTACTAACGGCATAATCATTGCACCACCCATGATGACTGCCCAACAGTTTGGTCCATCAAAACAAATGTGACAAGTGGCATCGTGCTGCCTTTTTAATTTAAATTAATTTTAATGAATTTTAAATCTATTTTACTAACAAGAATGTTCAAAACATTATAAAAAATTCAATTTAATAAAAATAATTAAATGGAATATATCTAAAATTTTAGAATATGAAGTAATTTAATTTAAATTTAAAATTATTTTAAAAAAGATAATACATTTTAAATATTTTTAAAATATTTTTTTAATATTTAATTAAACATTAACATCAATATTAAAAAAAACTCAAATTTTATTTTAAAATAGTTTAAATTTTCTTTGATGTCATTTAATTTTTTTTATTTTAAAATTAAAAAAAAAATTAAAGAATTTTCTTTAAATATTTTAAATAATTTTAAAGCTTTTAAATTTAATTACTATTTGATTATATATTAATTTAAATATTTTCAAAAACTAAAATTTTATTAAAGTAATATAAGTATTAAGGAATATTAGTTAATTTTAATTATCTATTCCTTCTAATGATTAATTAAATATTTTAATTTATCTTAAATATTTAAAAAATATTAAAATTTAATATTGTTTTTAATAAAATAGAGAAAAAAGCTGTTAATATTATTTCAAACTAAATTTAATTTAAGAAATATTATATATTTAAGTAGTTTTAATTAATTAAATATTTATACTTTTATTAATATTTAATTAAATTTAAATATAAATAATTTTGAAATTTAAATAAAACAATTATAAATAATTTGAAATTCAAGAAACACTTTAAAATTTAATTTGATTTAATTTATATTTTTAAAATTAATTAGTTTAAATTTAATTTAAATACATTTAATTACTTTAAAAATTTAAAATTATTTAAATTCAATTTAAATCATAAAAATTAAAGTAATACTTAAACTTTAAAAAATAAGTATTTAATTTAAAATTAATTTTAAGAATTAAAAATTACGTTATTTTAATTACTTTAATTAATTTACTTTAATATTTAATAAAAATTAATTAACTATTATATTAAATATTTTAATAATTATAATTTTATTTTCAATTCATTTAAAGAAACTAAAGGATATCTTAAAATATTTTAATTTTTTTTAATATTTAATTTTTAGATTTATATTTATACATATAAGTTAATATTTATTTTTTTTAAATTGATTTTAAAATTATTTATTTTTAAATCTTTAATTTTTTAGAGATCCCTGTGAAATCTTAAATATAGCATTAGCCAACGGGAATAGGAATCTTGAGGAATGATTTGTGAATAATTATTTTCCAATTATTCACTAATAAAAATCTTGTATGTGTTAAATATCTTTAATCTATCCATGTGTAGTATACACAAACCCACTTAGTTTAGGCTCTCCTAATTTTAGGTTTTGATTGTGATAAAAGTATATTCATAAATGTTAAGTCCAAGGGTTAGTATAACTTTGATTCAAACATACTTAACTTAGTAACATCATTAAGGATAGTAATTAAGGACTTATGTCTAAAAAACATATAAAAATTATAGAAAATAAGATAGACCTCTTATGGACATGAAACTTAAACCATTTAAACATAGTAATAAATACAAGACATAAAAAAAATTTTCACTTATTTAAAAATCATTAAGATAACTAATTAATTGATTCTTTGACTATGCAATAAAATTCACTTAATTGAACCAATTAAATAATTCATATAAATGCCAAAAATTTGAAAATTCTTGAATAATTTCAAATAAATCCAAATTGAACAATTGCAATGGCATTGGACTCCATTTTGGGTCTAATATCTAACAAAAATATCAAAAATTTTGAAATCAATCATAATCTAAAAGTCAAATTTTGACCCCTTTAATTAAGGCATTTAAATGATTCCAATAATTCCAAAACATTCAATAATTTATTTAAAAATCTGAAAAACATAAATCTAACTTTAAAATAGCAATCAATCAATTTTAATCAAAGATCATTAACCTTCAAATTTGAATCAACTTATTTCACCAAACTAAACTAGTTACTATTGAGTAACCCAGCGACGGTCCTACGAGGGTATTAACTTTGCTCCAAGAAATGTGAAATAAACTTCATGATCCTAGTTTAACAAAAGTAGTAATCACCCAACCTTTAAAACCCATCTTTAAGTTAATCTTAAATCTATTAGATTTAAACTTTAATAAAATATTTTCTTAAGCCTTTCAACCAACTAAAACGTCGAACAACTTTAACTAATTGCTCTACATATGACACATCCAAACCATACAACCTTTTGCACACACTTTAGATGGTTTTCTTGGACACTCAACTCTAGTCTTAGGCTAAGCTGGTGTTTACTTTTCTGCTATGTACCAGGTTTTCTGTGGTTTTACTACATACTGGTTGTAGATGTGGATGTGATTATTTATTTAATTTCTACGCTCTATGATGTGATTTTATTATACATTAGATCTACCCCTAGGTTATAAACAATTAATACAAATTTAAAATTATGCTGGTAGCTATGCTTATATAGGGCATAAAAAGTTAAAGGGGGCAAATAAATAATTCAAGCTTTTCAAATTAATGATGTTTTGTGCAGGTGATAAAAATGCTTAAGTCCCCCATTAAAAATTAAAAGAGCATAGCCAAATATAGGTGCAATTTGAGTATTTAAATTTTTTATTAATATTAACTTCATGGGATGATTTGATTATAACATCTTAGGATAACCATACAGGTTGAGTTTGAGTCTAGACTTTCCTTTTTTATATTCAAATGTGATTTGATGAAATTGAGTTGTAAATATTTAAAGTGCTTTGAGATGAGATGTTTATGCATCCAATTTGTAATCCAAAAAGTAATTCCTCCAAAGGGGAGATTCCCTCTCCATTTGGAGATCCAAATTAGGATGATTTTATAATATCCAAAGGGAAAAGATAATACCCCTTTTGAGGGCGAATTACTTTTCATTTTGATATCTGGACCTGATGATCCAAGGAGCTCGTAGAAGGACGAAGAAGTGGATAATGAGAAGTCCCATGCTCAACATCACACGAGTCTTAGGATTAGAAATCCAGGCATGCTGTTAGTGGTACTCGAACACTTTACTTTTTATAAACCCTAAGTTATAGTATTAAAAGGCACTTACCTATGGGCAATTTATTATTTACTTAATTTAATCATTCAGTGATTAATTTATATTGATTGTGATGTAGGATTGCATGCTTTTAGTATTTTTTGGCGATCTTCCATGTCAATTTTGATTAAGCCTAGAACTCAATCGGATGCTCATTAAGGGATCTTTAATTTTTTTTTAATTTAATCAAATAAAAAAAAATTAATCTCACCTAGAAACTCTAATGATTTTAAGAAGTAATCCTTAGACCATTGGGAGTTCAAATACGCATCTTTGTTGCATTATTTTTCATCTGTTAGGAACCTCTACGCTTGTGGGTTTTGGCAGACCACCTTGCCTACGAGGGTGCAGATTTGTCAACGGGAATCTATGCAATCTCTAGGACAAAATCTGTTTGTAAGCATTTTTTAAAATTGCTTCATTTTGATTATAAGCATTGATCAAATAAACTAGCATTCATTGCATTAGAAATCAATTAAAAGTCAAATAAATTCTAAATGCATTTACCCTGAGTTTCATATTACCCAACATTAGTTAAGGGGCCAATTAGGAATCTGCTTTGGATGCCATTCCTTATTCCTCTAGCTTAACATAAATAAATGTCCCTACCACTCTTTTATACGTTACCCAAACTTATGGTTTTAAAGCGAATAAATGGTTAGCTGGCTCCCCAATGCAGGCCGGTTAAGTCCATTTCCTATATTGCATTAGCTAGGTTCGGGTTACTGATTTTCAGTATAAAATTTAGACTTAGGTTCTGAGGCAGGCTCATGCTATAAGGCCTCAAATTCCAGAAATTGAATCCAAACTTCTGAAAAAATTTGACAAATCAATTCTAAATCTTTTTCAATCAAATTTAAGTCCAACACTTATGCTAGATTAGGGCACCTATGAAATTTTTTCAAAATTCTAGGTGCCTCAAACCCTTTCTCCTTTAATTTGTGAAATAAGTACTCAACTTTGATCCAATCTCATTTTAAAATTCAATTTCTCACCTCCTTTAACATCAAGCTTTAAAATCTTAAATAAATTTTTTTATCATTATTTTAATCAAGAGTATACATAGGAAACTTTGATTTTCCTGTGATGTAATTAACTAAGAGGGCTTGTACTTGTAGGAGATTTAGAACCCAGATCAAAATTTTTAAAATCAAGAATTTTTTAAAACTTAATTAATTATATTTAGTAAAATCAAACTCGATGATCATTATCGTCATTTTTAAATTTCAATAGTGATTGACATCTTCTTTCCTTGGAGAGATATATCAATTATTATCAAAATTTTATTATGAAATTAATGATCATTTTATCCAAATTAATTTATTCAAACACTCAAACAAAGTTTATTTTTACCCTCCACAGTCAAAAGTGATTTTTCCCTGAGTTTGACTATGATAATCAGGATGAATTCAAAATTTTGTAATCTGAACCTATTAGGGAATGATATTTTCATCTTTCAACATGATATATTATTTATAATAAGATATTCAATTTCAAATTTTAAAATTTTAAAATTAAACTTTTCCTAATGAAAATTAATCTTTTTTAAAAAATAAACAACTTTTATTCAATCAAACAAAAACTGGAGACTCCACTAGGGAAAATATCTCTCTCTATCTCTAATAGTGATACAAATTTTGCTACATCGATAATTTTGACTACCCTTCCTTCCATTGGTTCCTCTGCCTATTTCTTCCTTGGGTGAGTGTGGCTAACATCAATTAAGACATGTCAAAAGAGAGGTGAGAGAGGAACCTCAGTTTAAGTCGGGCCTTGACATTAATCCTCAAAGTTTATTAGTATAGCAAAAGAGTTAAACCAAACTTTTCATAGACTTCTTGTAGTTTTTTTTAAGGGAAACCCATAGAATGGCCTACGTGGTAATTAAAAAAATAATTGCTCGGTCCTTAAAGGGAACTCAAGCTCACTACTCCTCATAAGAGCTACAAAAATAAAAATGAAAAACCTAAGAGCTCGAGTTCCCTACTAATAAAAAATATAAAAGAAAATAAGTACATTCTACGGTGAACTAGAAAGAGCACCCAAAAAAGGGCAAGCGATAAAAAATTACAGTCAACTCGAGTTTCCACACCAACAGATCATCGTAATAATCACCTTCACTAAAAACATTCTTCAAAATAGGAAAGTAAATAGAAAAATAAGAACAAAAATATCAAGAATAGATAATAGGATGAAAAGAGTAGTAATATAACTAATAACCACCAACCGATAGTCATCCAAGGCAAAGGGAAAACCACCTTATAATCCACTAATTCTAACACCCAAAGCTAGTTTTAATAACAACCAAAGTATAAAAGAAAACTAGACTCTAAACAAACCTGACAGCAACAACACCCCAGCTCAAACTACCCCAATAAAACCAATAAGGGTCAGTGATAACAACAACCAACCAGTCCTAGAAAAATAAACAGTCCACGACATAAAAAAACCTAGGAACAAAGCAACAACTCAATACCAGGCAACCCCTATGTCCAGGAAACGGACACCCCAAAGCCATCCAAATGTCTAAAATAAACACCCAAAATAGAAAAGCATATGAGAAATCTAAAATTACCACAAATAGAATAAAAAACTCTTTCACTACATTGATCACCTAAAAACTATTTGCGATCCAGGCCATAGGAGAAAACCCAATCTAGCCTTAGGACACATCATAGCCTACATTCTTGAAACCAAATACAATCTCCAATACCCTACTCCTCATGACCTTCAGCTTCCTTGCTACTCAAACAATTCTTTCAACATCTTTCATAGTACTCGTCTCCACCCAGGAGATGGGGAAGGTCGGGGGGTTGGAGAGGAAGAGGTTCCCGCTCCCGCTCCCGTTCCTGATCCTGTTCCTCTACACCAGCACTCACCGGTTGATCAGTTGATAGAGAGGTTTGATTGAAGGGAGACCCGCTTTGACGCCTACGTTGCTGCACAGGAGCAACAACACTCTGAGGACATTGCCCGCTACGAGCAGCACCGCACTGAGGATTTAGCCCGATTTGACAGTTACCTTACTCACCAGCAGCAGAAGCATGACCAGGACATCGCCTGGTTCAATGCTCAGTTTACCACTCTTGCCAGCTACTTTCAGCAGCCACCTCCACCACCTCCATCTGATGATCAAGGTCCCTCGTTTTTCTAGTTTGTGTTTTCTACTGCTTGTTTACTATTTTCTGTAGTTTGTCTTTTTAGTCTGTTTTAGTTTCTATTGTGTTGTTTCTCTTTTTCTTTTGTGTTTCTTGACCCTCTTTTTATGATGACAAAAGGGGGAGTAGGATGTGGTAGGAAAAAGGGTATGTGCTTGCAACTTTGAATTTCTAGTGAACTGTTTTTCTCAGTTTTTTCCTACTTGTGTTTGCCATAATCAAAAAGGGGGAGATTGTTACAAATCTATTTTCATGACTCATGTTTTGATGATTAACAAATACTGTTGATTCTCTTGGACTTCTTGTTGCTTCTAAATTTTCAGGAATCGAAGATCGGACGAACAAACGAAGC
>NW_021319108.1:195475-202454 GCF_001605985.2 Dendrobium catenatum | reverse complement strand
TGGTGTGATTTTGGTTTATGTGATTTTTGTTCTTTGGGAAAAGAAATTTTTAAAATACCAATTCACCCCTCTCTTGGTTAGCTTGGGACTAAGTTCATAGTACTTAACATCTCTAACGAACTTTCAAGTGGTATCAGAGCACTTTCTAGTGCCATCTGAGAACTTTCACTATCATCTTTAGTCAAAGCACATAACAACGCATCATTAGAGTTAGTATTCAAAGGGAGCTCTAAAATTTGTTGAATAATACAATCAAGGATAAAACTAGAGAGTTTCTCAATATCCTAATAATTATCAGTAAAAAAATAATTCACCTTCACAATAGCACTAGAGGATGTATTAGTAATAGAGTCAATTGATGTGCCCCCCAACCAACGATCCTAGCAAAAGAAAGTATTACCACCACCAAGGTCCCAAAAAATAAAAGGCTCAACAACCCATTTGACTTCATAAAGATTCTGCCACACTTTAGAGTTACCTTTGTTAAAATAACATGAGGTGGGATGCATCTCCCCATAGTATTTAGCAACCATAAAATTAGCCCAAAGTCTTAAATTAGCACAAAAGTTGTACCATAACTTGAAAGAAAAAGCATTGGCCAAATCATTCATAGACATAAACCCCAAAGCCCCTTCATCCTTAGAACCACATCATTTGTACCAAGAGGATCAGTGAATTTTAGAATTGCTATTAGCCCATTTCCAAATAAAAAAACTTATTAAAAATCTTATCAATCCTATTGCAAACTGCCTAAGTAGTAAGAAAAGTTTGAAAAATATAAACATGTAAAGAACAAAGAAAAATTTTTATAAGAATTAAACGACCTCCAAAATTCAGAAAATTAAAATCCCAAAACAAAACTTTTCTTCTGCATAGTAGTAATTAATTCATCAAAAAGAAAAGTTTTCTTTTTTTCCTTAAAAAAAGGCACCCCAAGATACTTCAAAAGAAAAAAAAGGCACTAACTAAAACCAGTTAAATTCTTAATAGCGATAATACGATCATTACGAACTTTCTTAGTAGAAATAACGCAACACTTATGTTTATTCAAATCAAGACCACTAACCATTTCAAATTGAAGAAAAAAACTCAATAGTATTTTAATCTTATTCATTGAAGCATTCCTAAAAATGATAAAATCATCACCAAAGCATAAGTGAGATATATGAAAACCACCTAAAGTTCTATAAAATAAACTGTGATACTTCTAAAAAAGATTGGTAAGACCACTAGAAAGGTACTCAGCCACAATAATGAAGAGGACAGGAGAAATAAGATCACCCTGTCTCAACCTATGAGAGGCTTTAAAAAAACCATTGCTCTTACCATTAACAATGATAGAAAAATAATGGCCTTCAATGCAACATTTAATAAGATTGATAAAATTTAAACCAAAGCCAAACAACATAATAATATTGTAAAGGAAATTCCAATCAATGTTATCATAAGCCTTGACAATATCAAGTTTCAGAATCATATTACCACCTCTAAACTTAACATCAAGATCATGACAAAATTATTTGGCCTTAAGGATATTATCAGCAATAGTACGCCCTTTAACAAAACCCTTTTGAAAAAGGGAGATAAGTTTAGGCAAAAACACCATTAAATGATTCATCAAAATTATAGAAAGTAATTTATGAAAAAGGTGCATATAGTAATAGGTCTAAAGTCATTCCAAGTACTAACGGAATTATTCTTGGGAATAAGCACAATAGAAGTAGAAGTAAAAAACTTAGGAATTGGATTACCATAAAAGAAATCAATAATAGTAGAAAAGAGATCATTACTAATAATAGACCAAGTTTTTGGAAAGAACTTCATCGTGAAACCATCCAGCCCAGCAACCGAGTCACCATTCATGCCAAAAATAGTCTCTTTAACCTCCTCAAAAGAAGGGGCTTTAGAAAGGAAGACATTATCAACATGAGAAATAAGATTAGGAATGATAAAAGGATTGTCAATAATAGACGGACTAAAAGCTTTATTAAGGTGATTTTGAAACTGTTGAATAGCTAAACAAGAAATTACAACTCCATCCTCATTGACTGTTGACCTCTATATAAAGAAACGGAAAGATCCAAAGAAAAAAAATAAGAAGAAATCCAACGTACATACCTCATGTCTATAGGATCCAAGAATCCTACCAAAATTGAGTTGATTCAGCGCCGTTTGCATCAACTCCCACATATCCCACATATCACCTCATTTGAATGTCCATATATGTCATTAAATAGCAACATAATGAAGCCTTCTTCCTCCGCTTCTTCTTCACTCCCTTCCACGCGTAGAACTCTTGCACAGATCTTTGAATCCTCCCAGATCTACCAAACTCCATCCTGATACCAACCTCCAAGCCCACATGATGCCTTTGGCCAGAGAAAAATAGAGAGAAAGAGAGAGAGGTTGAATCCCCTACCTCATGCCAATGCCAGAGCTCCTGTGCGAGACTCAAAACCTCTTGCCTGATCTCCTCCTACCCGGGCTCTAAAGGTAATTAGGTTTAATTTTTAAGTTATATATTATAATTATTACAATACTTATTATTAATATTATATATATATACAAGGAGAAGAAAAAAAAAGAAAAAAAAGGAAAGAATAAGAAAATTGAAAAGAAAAAGAAAAGGAAAAAAATTTTCGTATACACCTTTGTACATTTTTCATCGTCGCCTCCACTACCTCTCCAGAATGCTAAGGTATAAACTCCTAAACCCTAAAACTCTGATAACCCACTTTTGATGCTTGCAACATGCTAAAATGACCACATATACACACTTTTCTTAGTGTGGTGGGAGAAAGTTCATCCGGTGCTCTCGACGAATTATGTTATTACCTAAAATCCCTTCTTCAGAGTTTGTGGAGCATCGAAAAACCACCTATACATGCATTTATAAATATGGTGGGATGGAAACTTGGTTCAATGCATACGACAAAGTGGAGATACCTATAAGTACCTGCTTGTGGGGAAATAACTACTTTTCTTTTATAACAGGTACCGAAGACCCATACATGCTTTTCTTAGCATGGTGAGGGACAAAAAAAATAATAGCCGTGGTGTCCTCGTCTGAGGACTCCTGCCATACACACTTTTCTTAGCACGGTGGGAAGGCCCAGTTTCTTGTAGTTTTCCCCTAATCAGGGGGGACACTGGGAGGCAGCTGAAAATTTTGGTAAATAAGAAACCGTACTTAAACTTATTTAGATATATTTGAACAATAGTGGACTATTGAGCTCGGACTTGAACCAAATGGACCTAACTGAACTTAATCTCTAATGAATTTAAAAAATAAAAGACTTAAACTTGATTGAACTCAAAGGACTGCAGTGGATATAGAACTTGAGTTTGATACTTGAACTCAAGCAAGGACTTAATTCGGACTACAAGGCTGAATGAACTTGAACATAAAGCAAGGAACTCAAACTAAGCAAGGGACTTCGACTTGAATGACTAAAAGGACCTAAACTTTGAAACTTAAATGTTTAATCAAACAAAAAAAGAATACAAATGTTAATTAAGACATTAAATTGTTCAAATGAACATCAACAATCAAATATAGGACTTACGGAATTCAACATAAATTGAAGCATATTTGCAACCAAGGATCAAATTAAAAATGACATTTATATGGACTTGAGTTTGAATGATTGAACCTGGACTTGAGCTAAGCTTGAGCTTGAAGCTCATTTGACTTAAGTAAATCATGACTTGAATATTATAAGATAAATGAGCAATAATGAAACCTCATTTGAACGATTATACAATATTGCCAATGAAATATTGGGAGACTACCATTCCAATTATGATGCAAATGGAAATATATAAACTTATGGATCAATGGACTAGCAAGGTGCCATTTGCTCATACATGATGAAAAATAATATAACAACACAATGTCTCCAAGGAATTGCAAAATCTATATGCAATTAGCAATCAACCAGCTCATGATACTTATCTCAATCATGTAGCTGAATAGTGTGAGATAATTTCAACAATTACAATGACATACAATGAACATGATAGTTCAGCAATCAACAATAATCTACAAACAAACACATCAAGCTCTCAATACATTCAAGTGATGAATGATGAAAATAAATTGGGCTCAGAGTATCCAGCCAAGTTGATTTGAGAATGACATTTATATCAATCATTCAATCAACTACGATGAGAAAGATGATAATACACTTGTAATATATGTAAGGTCCTATAGAGCGTTGCATAAGACCAGTATTTAGTACAACTTGCCTATACCGAATGATAAAAAGCTTGCGATGAATACAACGAACATATCTCTAAGAATAATTGTGAATGTATCATCAATATGGTGGATCCCCTAAATACTTGAGCTAGAATATCATGGAAAGGGTAGATGCTCGCTAGTGATGATAGAAGATTCTCCATATGCATAATAATATAACTAAGGGTGATGATCTATAACATGCAGTAGATATTGCAACACCCTTACGATCATCTACCATTCAAATGGAAAGTAAATATATATATTGATCCTTATACATATAAAGGAAGTAAGTTCATAGCATACCCAAGATACCTACTAGTTATTATAGTAAAGATGCTACAATGATTGTCCATCATCAATTGAATGCACCGACTTCATACAAGCAAAAGTATATGATGCCTGGTGAAATGCAAATGCCCATGGACTGCTATAGGAGATCTACGCATCCAACATATCTCTTATGAATAAGTATAGAAGTACCACAACAAACACAGGCTCCTATGAGCTATCATAGGAGACTCGTGTCTGAAGATGTCCTCGTACATGCAGTATAGTTTGTATACACATAGATACACAAGAAAGGCAAGTGCAATCATAACACCCGCATGGCCCCGATGAGCATGTTATTGGTACACACCTAACGTCTAGGGATGTTATGCAGGTCAATAAATTTGAATCTGATCCTTCAAAGTAGGTAAAAAAGGAGTCGACAGGGTTTAATTATAAAATGCCCTCGAAACACCCTTCCTGAGACCCGATAAGAGTGTTATAAGTATACATGTGATGTTTAGGGATGCTACGCGAGTTGATAAGTGAATTCAAGTTTGAACTCGATCCTTCTATGTGGATCAATAGGAGTCAATTGGATTAAAACCATCAAATAAATATACGGTTGTGGTGACTGATATATTTATTTTAATACAATCATATTAGGCCTTCAAGGCCTATAATCAAGAGAATTCTCTAATAACGACATAAAGCCTATAAAACCTGATCCTCTATCGATAACTTGATAGAGTTGATAAGGAATATCTACAAAATACAAATATTTTCAAAAAGAATGATCTCAAACACCCCGATGATGGTCGAGTTAAATATTTATCTCAACCGAAGGGGTTCACAATTACTTTTAAAATGCCATCCCAAATACTCAAAAATCCAAAAATCCTAGAAATCTAAATATTTAAAACTTAAATCAAACCATCAAACACTTAAAGCATAAAAATCCATCCACCATCCACAATAATTTGCCGAGGTGGATAAATTGAAAATTACTTCAACTCACATAGAGCTAATGCCTAGTCAAAAATATCACTAGAATCCATTCTCAAATAATCTCCTACTAGTAAGGATGTGGTACATGTCCTCTGACTGATAATTTTACCACCAAATGGCACTGCAAGATAAACAGTTATGACTCAGGGCCCTCTGAACTGAGTGATTTTGCCGCCAATGGCATAATGAAATTTTAATTATGGCCAGAGCCAATATGTTCCTTAATGGTATCAAATCCTTGAGATATGAATCAATAGGATATGATTAATAGGGCACAAAGCTCTTTGTTAGCTAAGGTTGGTTCTAATTTGTCCTCTTAGGATAAAATCTACCCCAGGTATATAAGGTCCCCTTGGATAAAACAACCCATGGCTGGCGACAAGGATCCTTCTATCAGGTTTTGGGTCGACTACCTCCTCTAATTAAGTAGACCAGGGACCATGATGGCCCAAAACGATGGTGCCAGGGATCCTGATCGGGTCAATCATCATTCCCCCACCATTATCTTTAGGTGCAAGATGATGAATTTTTTAATTTTAAATATCAAACTTCCCAAATATTTTAACCTAAATTTCAAAACATCCAGACTTTTCAAATCTCTATGCCGATACTATTACTATATGCGAGATAACATATATTTCTTCATGTCTCTAATTGACGACTAGCCTTAATCAAAAGTTCGTTTTCGTTATCGGGAGGGATAATTAACTATAGGGGCTTGCACCTATAGGAAACAAGAACTTAGATCATAAAGTCCTCACAAAATGAGGATGAAATATCTAGGTAGTGTCTTATTTACAAACCCATCTACCTTCCCAAAATTTACCCCGAAAGTTAATTCTTTAAAACTCCCCCAAAGAAAAGGTAATAGTGGGAGGAGGGCGGGTTTGAATTTTTGGAGCCAATAGATCTCTAGCGACTCCACTGGGGATTAGTTTCGATTTCCATCTTTAGAAAGTCATCACAGAGTAATAGTAGCAGCTATTTCAACCCGTATTCAAGATTTTGAATATTTTAAAATGATCATGTAACGAATCAAAGTCTAGAATATCCTAAAAATGATCGTTCAAACAAATTCATTAAAAGAACACATTTAGCAGTATTTTAAATTTGTATTATTTTAATTACTCACTAATATTATGTACTTTAATTTTCTATTCTTTGTAAGTATCTACATTTTAGAAGTATGGGGTGATGTATCAGACTCTGATTACTAACCCTTACTTTTCATTCATACAGATGGATCTATAGAATATTTTGATGATTCTTCAGCTGGGACAAGGTGCTAGCATCCAATTGGAAAACACTATCATCAAGACTGGAAAGGCTAAAGTTAATTTTGTGTTATTGTTTTCTTGCTTCTGCACTTTAAATTTCCGCATTGTTTTTATCTTGTGGTGTGATTTGGTTTTAGTTTGTGATCTTATTGCTTTTGTTGAAAATAAATTTTAAAATACCAAT
>NW_021319108.1:191780-195375 GCF_001605985.2 Dendrobium catenatum | reverse complement strand
TCCAGAAGTAACTAAGGTTTTTGAATAGATCGTCCTGACCGATCCTGCAATTTTCCAGGATGATATGATCGTATCAATCATCCTTAATTACTCCATTTATTTTCTGATCAATTAAGGCATAATTTGTGAATATCATCGAGGCCGATCAATGATCGTCCTGGTCATTTTTTAAAAAATACATAATACCTTAATTGTCTATGGCGTCAACTTCTTTCTATTTTTAGCTTATCATCCTAGCCGATACACGTATCATCATGGATGATCTGTTAATGATGACTGCCTTAATTAAGAATCCTTGTTTAGATTTCTATTTTAAGCCCGATCGTCCAGGATGATGTAAATATCGTCCTAAACGATATGAGTAAAAATAAAAATTCAAAGTCTCTCAAGTGTGTGTGTGTGTAGGGTTACTTAGCATCAGTCTCTTTGATCATTACAAATAGACTCAAGAAGAGAAAAAATAAAGTACAGACTAACTCAACCCTAAACCTACTCATTCTTGAACTGGCTTCGTTTGTTCGTTCGATCTTCGATTCCTAAAAAGTTAGAAGTAGCAGGTAGTCCAAGAGAGTTAAAAGTGTTTGTCAATCATCAAAACATAAGAAATGAAAAATAGATTTGCAACAATCTCCCCCTTTTTTATGATAACAAACACAAGTCGGAAAAGCTCAGTAAAAACAGCAGTACATTAAAATTTCAAAGCTACAAGCACATGAATTTTTCCTACCACATCCTACTCCCCCTTTTGTCATCACAAAAAGAGAATCCTAGACACACAAAAGAAAAAGTAAACAACACAACAGAAATTAAAACAAACTACAAGACAAAATACAGAAAATAGAAAATAGAAAACACAAACTAGAGGAACGAGGGACCCTGATCATCAGATGGAGGTGGTGGAGGTGGCTGCTGAAAGTAGCTGGCAAGCGTAGTAAACTGAGCATTGAACCAGGCGATGTTCTGGTCATGCTGCTGCTGCTCATGAGAAATATAGCTGTCAAATCGGGCTAAATCCTCTGTGCGGTGTTGCTCGTAGAGGGCAATGTCCTCAGAATGTTGCTGCTCCTGTGCAGCAATGTAAGCGTCAAAGTGGGTCTCCCATCGATCAAACCTTTCTATCAATAGATCAAACGGTGAGTGCAGGTGGAGATGAACAGGATCAGGAATGGGAGCGGGAGCGGGAGCCTCCTCCTCAGCCCCCCGAGGTTCCTCATCCCCAGGATGGAGATGAGTACTATGAAGGGTACTGAAGGAACTGTTTGAGTAGAAGAGAGTTGGGAGATTGGGTGGAATAGGATACTGAGGTTGGTATTTGGTTTCAAGGACATAGGCTATGAGGTGTCCTAAAGCTAGATTGGGTTTTCTCTTATGACCTGGATCGCGGATTGTTGTTAAGTGATTAATGTACCGAAAAATTAAGTTCACAGTATTAATTTCTCTATGTGCCATGATGTAGAAAGTAGTTAGGGAAGGTAGAGGAGTGATGTGGATTCGGTCCCCGACTTTTGGAATTATGGAGGTGCGAAGGACATGTTGGATTGTTCTAGCATCTTAGACTAAAGAGCTAGTCTCTCCAACAAGAAAAGGTGCATTGGTTTGGCGAAGGAAGTGATTTGCCGTGCACCAGTAAAAGTCAGGATCTGAAGCGATTAAGTGTAGCTTATCCCCGGTGGTGGATATCTGTAAGAGTTCAACGCAGTCCTGATATGTGATTTCGACAGGGCGTCGATTCACATAGGAGGTCAGGGCTGTGAAAGTAGGATTTATGCGAAGTTTTGCGAAGAATTCTCGAAGAAGCTCAGTATTAAAGGGGAAAGCAAGAGACAGAATGAAACAAAGGGAAGTGTGAGCGAAAAGATCCATTACCGGATATGAAATGTAGGCAGGATTGATGATTCTGGAGACAGTTATCCCACATTCTTTGTATCGATGGTAAGCAGCTTCATCCTATGCCTCCCTGAAATGAGGGTCAATCCTAGCCCTCGAAGAACTCCCAGAAGTTTTTCGAACATGTTTCCCACCAGCCATAGTGAGGAGTTAGCAAGAAAACACAAGAGGAGAAGGGATGTGAAGTGAAAAACATGGCTGGAATGGACAGAATTTAAAGAAACGGCCATATCGTCCAGGCCGATCGCAGAATCGTCCAAGACGATATGGTACAATAATTGCATGCAGGTCGATTGGTCGAAAGGCGGTCCGATCGTCCGGGCCGATCAGATATCGGCCAGGATGATTAGACACAGGCAATCATCCCGAGGAGTCAAGCCAGACGACTGTTGAAAAAGCATATCATCCGGGCCGATTAGGTGTATCGTCCAGGATGATGCACAATAGTTGATCGTACCGGCCGAAGTTAAAATGTTTTAAATCTGTGCCACGTGTATCATCCAGGACGAACAGTGGATCAGCCAGGATGATTGTCCAATAATGGATTGTTCGGGGCCGATTTTAAGGATTTAAATGTGCTAACACGTGGATCGTCAAGGACGATCTACTGTATCGGCCAGGACGATGACCATAAAATGCATCGGCCAGGACGAAATAGGTTATCGGCCAGGACTGTCATCATGATTGAAACAGAGTTCGATCAGATCGTCCAGGACTATAATGGAATGTCCAGGATGAAGAGTTATAGTAAGCACAAATAAGTTCATAAGATGGAAATTTGAAGGAAATTTGTCTTATCGTCCAGGACGATAAAAGTATCGACCAGGACAATTTGACTAGAATTTGAAAATTAATGATATATGGTGATGATCAAAGCTCTCAAAAATAAAACAAAATAAATGTAGAAAGAAAGAAAAAGAAAAGCTAAAAAACAAACAAATGAAAAAAAAAACAATTATTATTTTTATTTTTTATTTTTTATTTTTTGTAGTAAAGCATTTCATATGAGAAAGTCTCAAAAAATTTAAACCTTAGAGTTCCAAGAGATCAAGGAGTTTAACAAATGCCAATCAGAAGAAGGTAGAATATCCAATTCTTGTAACCCTTGATTAGACATCCTTCAGGGTACAAATTTTCTTTTGAAAAACAAAAGACCTAAATCAGAATAGGTTAAAAGGATAAAAAGAAGATCCGTTTAAAACTTGTTTTACAAAGAAAATATCTCATAAATAATAAAACAAAGTAATTTGTCTCAATCATAGAATTTGAAATCAAGCCCTTGAAAGCATCAATTAATCAATGAGTTCTCTAAGTCTTAAGAGTTTAGAAAAGAGAGGATAGCTTGCATTTAGTGGGCTCATTTTATGCCTCTTGTTACTTTGATTGGCTTTTTGAGCATCTTTTGATCTTTTGATACACTTTTGAGTATATAGTTTTCTTTTCAATTTGGCGTCATTGGCCTCTTTCCTTTTTAATTCTGACAAGCTAAAAACTATTTAACAAACTCTAAAAAAAATAAACTTAGTTGTGAGTATATCCTCCAAATATTAGAGAATAGGAGCTCTCTCTCTAACATAGGGAAGAACAAGTTACAAAACAAAGTTATAATCATGTGATAAATGCAAAGGCAAGATTTCAATTAACATGAAAGATATATAAAAACTTTGGCTACTATACATAAGATAAATTATTGTAACAAGAAAAAGGA
>NW_021319108.1:172707-191680 GCF_001605985.2 Dendrobium catenatum | reverse complement strand
TCCTGTTGTTTCCTATAAGATTTCTATTTTTGGTAATATCGGCCGGGCGGGGAAGTGGAAGTGATTTTGTAAGGGCTTCTCTACCTAGCTTGTGGGGGCTAAAGGAGAGACACTTTGTTTAGTGCAATACTTGGAGGTGCTCCAAGGAGTGGACGTAGGTCAAGGTTTGACCGAACCACTATAAATCCGATGTGTTCTTTCTCTTATTATGCTTCCGCATTTATTTTAATTTTCTGCACTTTGTTTGTTGGTGTTTTTGGTTGGAGTTTTATCTTTGATTTTATAGTTTTCCAATTCACCTCTCTCTTTGGTTAGCTTGGGCTAGTTCTATAGGGCTTAACATCCCTAACAAACTTTTAAGTGGTATCAGAGCAAGATTCATAAAATAAGTTTTTTAAAAAGCTTTTTGAATTTTGATCCACGGCTAAGCGTACTATGCGAAGGATATTCAATCACCAGACTCCTTTATTTAAATATGTCATTTTGATTTTTTGGAAACTCGCATGTCTATTTTCTTGCAATCAATTGATTTTCGCATGTGGCATATGATTTAACTGGTTATTCATCACCGTCACGAAATTATTTAATGGAGTTAAATCTTGATATTTCTTTTAGTCAATGGAAACAGGGAAGAACAACTTAATGATCAATTAAATACAAAATCTTTAAATTGCTTTTTTTCTGTGTTTTAATTTCTGATGATTTTATGTTAGTATCCACGTGCACTACCGGTAAAAAAGTTTGGGATAAATTGGCAACACCAATATACGAACGCAACTAGTGAAAATCAAGCAATCAAAGTTGATTGTTAATGCAATGATTTTGAATTTTTTTCCATGAAACCTTTTGAAACAATCTTAGACATGTATACCTATTCATTCAAATTTAAAACTCATTATATGCTTTAGGAAAAAAATTTTTCAAATTTTGAAAAAGTCAATAAAATTCTTCATTTTTTACTTGAAAATTGTGATGCAAAAATTGTTGTTATTTGTGAATCAAAAGATATTGAATGATTATTCTATTGATAATGGTTGATTGGCTCACTCATTGCCTACGAGCAAAGTTTGGGTCAAAGACTTTTGGATGCAGGTGAAAACGATTGTTTAAAAGCTGAAGATACGGAAAAAAGATTGCTTAGTTGGTGACGAATGCAATGACTTGTCAAGTAAACACAAAGCTCACCAAAAGCATAAGCAAAAGTGGAAAAAAGGTAAAAGTGGTAAGGATGTCCATATTCCTTTCTGATGTTATTTGCTTTCGATGTAGGAACATGGACATATGAAAAAATAGTGCCCTAATTTAAGATTCTAATCTTCCAAGTTACAAATCAATAGATCCCACACCAATTACAACAGACTCAAGAAAGGAAAAAGATTACAAACTGACACAGACCTAATCTACCAATTCTTGAGCTGGTTCCAAATTGTAGTCTGATCGTGTGGACCTAAAATGTTAGCACAAAAGGCAATCGTAGAGAAATAAGGAATGTTTGCTATCATCAAAATCATAAACCATGATCCACAACACTGCCGCCGAAAGGTCCCGATATAATGGAAAAGAAATTTGGAGGCCAAAGCCTCACAGAGAAAAAGGGAGAATTGATCTAAGTGTGACATTTAGTATAACATCCCAGAAATCCACCCTAAAAAATAAATAACATCAAAAATGAGTCCCAAGGAAGGCCCACGATGGTGCTCCTCCCGACGGTCGACACCTTAGAGAGACCTCTAGGGGATCCCATTATTCGCTGACCCTTCCAAAGGAAGATACAAACTTCGACCATAGCCTACTGGTTGAAGAAATCTCCTTACCTAATCAAGACTAGAGCTCTAGTGGCATCGCCGCTCAGAGATCCAAGTATTAGAAAGGGAAGGGGAATAAAACATAGAAGAAGAAGGAAATGTAGAAGGAGAAGAATATGTTGTAGGGGACTAAAATATAAAAAAATATCAAAGATTATATGGAAGAAGGAAAGGAAGAAATTAATAATGCAAAAAATATGGAAGTTGTCTATATGGTGACACATATCAACATTGATGATGGCGCCGATTATAATGAAGATGAATGAAAGTCTTAACCGAGACAAGTATATCGATGCTACCGTAGAGTGACCATTTTTAAGGAAAAGATAAAGTGGTGGAAGTGGAGGAAAATCCTTTTGATGATGAAAACACCATGCTTGTCAATATGTGGCGACATATGAGATAACAAATGAAGACAAAAGATAAGAAAATATCTCGGTTGAATGAAAAATGATCGAGATGATGGCACAAACGACGGTGATGATACAAATGATGCAAAGAACTACTGTCGTCGGTCCCGTGCCCAATCCTCCTACCGATCCTCCAAACTTTTGAATGCCTCAAGTCTCAGGAGTACGGGGCACTCTTGAAGGCGGTAATGAAATCAATAATATTACCTACCAACCCATTCCATAAAATATAAAAAAGTACTTCTGAACCTATGAATACTGCATAGTTGGAAGGAATAATCACAGAAAATATCAGGGATATTATAGCCATTGATCAGGTGGAGAAACTTATGGGCAGGGGTCATCCATGTCCTGTTGAATACGCCCAAGTGTCATATCCAAAAGGATACTCTATACCAATGTTTTATACTTTCAATGGTACTAATAACCCTCGATAGCATTTGGCACTATTTAAGGTAACTTATGGGAATATAAGGGAAAATGATGCCCTACTCTTTTGACAGTTCATTAGTAGTTTAATAGTTATTGCTTTTGAATGGTATGCTGAACTACTAAATAATTATGTAAAGACATTTGCAGAGTTAGAATCTATGTTCATGAAGAGGTTTGCTAGCACAACCGAGAAGATCACCATCACTAACCTTTCTCTGGATAAGAGAAGAAGGGATGAATCAGTGAGTAAATACATCACTCACTAGCATAACCTAAGTATGAAATGTGATCAACAAATTGAAAAAGAGCATGCCGTGTAGTTGTTAATGGGAAACATTGATGACAAGATGCAAACCTTCCTATACATGGCTACAATTACCACATTTCAAGATCTGTTAGACAGAGTGGCAAAGTTTGAGAAAGTAAACTTGTCCAGATCAGAAAATCACTCTGATAAGCCCAAGAAGGTTAAGGCCCAAGTGTCATAAGGGGTGAGGTTGACTCTATATTTTTCTCCAAAACCAACAAAGAAAATAGGTGGTTTATAATATAGACAAGGGTAAGCAGCCAATGTAGTACATGAAAAATCCAAAATAAGTTTACAATCCTAACCCCCAGCTGAAGCTGATGCTCATAGGAAATGATAGGCCATGAACCTTCTAAGGTGGAGGAGAACACCCAAGGCAAATAATGGGAACTGGTGAAAGAACATTCCTATCCCTCAAAAAAAAGATGAATAACGAATATTCATTTATGAGGAAGAGTGTCACAAAGTTGTTTCGACAATCTTTGAAAGCAGACTTAAAATTTCTAGAATGTAAGAGGCCCGAGGAGTAGAAGCACACTAGCGACCCAAATTTTTATCCATACCATCAGGTAGTTAGCCATCCTATCAAAGATTGCTACATCTTCAAGGATTGGCTTGAATGAAAATATCAAAATGGGGAACTCACATTGTTCGACAATATGCTGGCTCATCCTAGAAAAGAATTAACTCGGGTGGTTATGACTTCCTATGTACCCCTAGTTGAAGAAGGATGAAAAGAAAAGAAGTTGATTCAAGAAGAACAGTGGGAGACTGCAGTCTCTAAGAAAAATGTGAAAATGTTGAAATAGATTGATGGTGTTCTAGGCATGAAATGGAAGTCTTCCACGGAGCTGGTTATAGATTCGAATGCACTGCCTGTGATGCGAGCTTCTACTTCTAGACAATTCTCCAACTAAGCTGGCACTTCGAAGTTTGGGAGAGTAAAATACTCTAAGAAGAAGACTAAAGTGAAGAAGATTAAGGAAAAAAAGATAATAACCCAAAGGAGTATCGATAGTTTGGATGAATACTACAAGACTGTGAGGCGGCCTATTAAATTCATTGACTTTATGTCAGAGCTTAAAATAGATTAAGCCAAAGAAGGTGATGAGGAATCCCTTATAATAGAACTTTGCCGGGTTATCTCAGTGGTGCTAAATACGCCAATAAAAGAAGGATACACTGAGGAAGTTACTTATGAATCCTGTCTAATAGTGACATTAATAGACTATAACTGAAAGGAGGATTTATTTTCCAAAGACAGATGAGTCGGACCCTAACATAGCATCACGAAAGGTATATATAAACCTGGGTGATGCCTTTGAATCAACAGATGAGTTCCTAAATGCAATAAAGGCTGACTCAGTAGAAAATGTGCTATTAAATGAATTTAAACTAGAGAAGACCGCTCAAGTGTAGTTAAGAAGTGGCAAGATATTATCATCTCCACCGAAGAAAGAAGTCTCCAATAAGGACAAGTGGAAGGAGATAGTTATCAATGAAGATAACATGCCCAAAAATTCCAAAAAGAAAGATATTTCATCCAAGGGGATAGATTATATTATCTTATCCCATCTAAGATAGATACCCGCTTAACTCAGTATATACGATGCCTTGTAAATGTCTAAGGACCTTCGTGAGACTTTGATTCAAGATCTCAAAGATCCTGAAAGATAATAGATGTATTTTACTGAATGTAATTTGACTGAGGTTCTAGAAGCTCATAATGAGCCGTTCATTACCTTCTCTAAAGAGGACATGATGCTTGGGATAGTAGACCATAATTTTCCTTTGTATGTTACTGTATAAAATGATAAGTTAATCATCAGTTAAATCCATATCAATCCCAGATCTTCCATAAATATAATAAGCTTGAAAGAAATGAGATCCCTCTACCTTGATGTGGAACATCTCAAGCAAGATAAGATGATGGTGTATGATTTTAATGAGAAAAGGCAGAAGACCGCTGAATTATTTTTGCTTCCTCTTATATTTAGGGAATTCCATACAAAAGCCAAGTTCCATATCATTGATGTGGACACTTCATTGAAGGCACTACTAGGTCGCCCCTGGTTGCATGAATATAGTGTTGTCTCATCAATATTATACCAGTATATAAAGTATCTTAGAGATGGAGAAGAATTCAAGATATTTAGTTACGTTCAACCCTTATGGTCCATGAAGTAATAATTTATGAAGATGCACAGTATTTCATGTCAAAAAAGAAAAAATCATCAAGTTCTCTCGAGGCTAAAGCATCAGACTCAAAGGCTATAAAGTGACCTGAACAAGAATGTTACAGAAAGCAAGTGGGGAGAAATAAGGTAATGCCAATTCTTCCCAAAGCATCGATCATTCCCTAAGAAAAGAAATACGTGCCTCATCTAGGGAGTGATACGGATGAAAATGATGCCACCCATACAAAAACCCGAAGAGTAGGCCAGTCTATGGCCGAATGGAGAAGGGAGGTGGTATATTCAAATGACAATTATGATTATGACTCTATTTATATGAACACGATGCATGATGTATTCTCCAAAAGGATAAGCAGTCTATCGATCTCAGATAGCATACTCGTAGTTACACGTATCCCTCTACAACACTTTAAGAAAATCATTCCACGCGAGGTGCATAAGGTTGAAGAACTCGCCACCCTTTATTTGTCTCCCCTTAAAAATAGGACTATGCTAGGGAATGTACTATATTCTACAAGAATGTGTGAATAAGAGAATAATGACTTGTATTGTATGCTCCTTGATTCTGAAGAGTTATTACCTCCAAAGCTACCTAGGTTTAATACCAAAGGTATTCAAAAAATATTACAAAAGTAAATCAATATTCCTACCACCAAATGACAACTTCGTACATGCCTGGGCCTCTAATATGGAAGGAATCTATGTTCATTATGACAAAAGGATATAGCTACATATAAGGGTATCAGATTCATCAAGCAAAAATTCCTCTAGAAAGAGACTTGTCGAGCCATCACATGCAGGGAAATTGAATCTGAGGATGATGGCACTGAAGAGATTTATAAAGTTAACGATTATGATGAGCTGTTTGTAGAAGTCGAGCCTGCACCAAAAAAATTAAAAGATGCTAGAAGGTAACCACTATTGATGAAATAAAATAGGTTAATTTGGGAACTAAGGAAGACCCTCACCTAACCTTCATTAGTTCTCTCCAACCCGATGAGAAAACAAAAGAAATAAAATAAATTCTCTATGAATTTAGGAACTACTTTACCTGGATATATATTGAGATGTCTGGCTTATCCCCTGATGTAGCAATTCACAAATTAGCTATCAAGCCTGATGCAACACCTATCAAGCAAGCTCTAAGTAGAAGGAGATTAGAGATTAAAAAACAAGTAATTATAGAGATAAAGAAGATTATAAAGGAAGGATTCATTCCAGAAGAAAAATATGTTAATTGGATCACTAATCTCATCTATGTGAAGAAGAAGAACTGTCAAATTCATATATGTATTGATTTTTCGGACCTTAATAAGGCATGCTTGAAAGATGAGTTTTTGCTCCCGATATCAGAACTTCTAGTTGACAATATGTTCAATTATGATATGTTTTCCTTTATAGATGGATCGTCGGGTTATAACCAAATCAAATTGGTGCCTGAAGATGAAAAGCACACATTGTTCAGAATGCCTATCGATATTTTTTGATACACGATCATGGCCTTTGGCCTAAAAAATGCTGGTGCCACCTATCAACAGATGATGACTCATATATTTAATGATTTGATACATCAAAAGGTCAAGTACTATGTAGATGACCTTGTTTTTAAAAGTCTTGGTCGAAAACATCACATAAAAGATCTTAGAATCATATTTGAGTGGATCAAAAAATATGATCTAAACATGAACCCCCTCAAATGCACCTTCGGGGTCTCCTCCAAAAAATTCATAGGATATGTGATTCTTTATCAGGGAATTAAGATTGTCTATAATAAAATAAAAGAGATCACAAAGATGCCACCACCAAGGAACCTTAGATAGCTTCGCTCGCTGCAAGGATAACTAGCATTCATTCGATGATTCATATTGAATCTGTCGGGTAGGTGCCAGTCATTTTCAAAGTTAATGAAGAAAGATGTTTGTTTCAAGTGGGACATAGAGTGCTAGGAAGCATTTGAAGGTAATAAGAGATACTTCTTGAATACAGCCATTCTTGTAGAACCAATTCCATGGAATCCTCTTATATTGTATACGGCAACAATAAAAGAGTCCATCGGAGCATTATTAGCCAAGAATGATGAAGAGGGAAAAGAAAATTTTCTCTAATACAAAGTCGGAGATTGATTGGAGCAGAAAGTCATTATTCTCCTATCAAGAAGCATTATTTGGCATTAATTTTTGTAGTTAAGAAACTTCATGACTACATGTTACCTCATAGAATCACATTGATTTCAAAGATCGATTCGCTGAATTTCATGATGATAAGACCAGCATTGACAGGTCATCTAGTTAGGTGAGAAATATTATTACTACGGTTTGATATCGCATACATGCCATAAAAGGTAGTGAAAGGGCAAGCTCAAGCAGATTTTATCATCATATATCCTATTCGACAGACTGCCCACTCAATAATAATTTACCATATGAACAAATTATACAGAAAAAAGGATAAATTATAATTTTTGGGAGATGTACTTTGATGTTTCATTGTCAATTAAATCTGCCCGACCTCCAAATATTGTAAGGGCCCAAGCCAGCACGGGTCTCATCTTTGTAGCACCTAAGGGAGGCATAATGAAGTTTTCATTCAGTTTCATTGAGCCTCAAACCAATAATGAAGCCGAGTATGAAACTCTAATATCAGGATTGGAAATTGCAGTTGATGTCAGAATCCAAAATCTCCAAATCTTTGATGATTTTGAACTTGTGATAAATCAAGTCCTCGACACTTATAAAGTTGGAAAACTTGAATTGACCCATTACCACCGGTGAGTTCTCGAGCTTCTAAAACAAGTGCTAAATGTTAGAATAGCCTGAGTTTCTCGATTTTAGAATGCCAAGGTATACTGCCTAGCAAAATTAGTCGAAGATATGGCGAACACCGACAAGGAAATGCCTATACCAATTATGGTCCATGGCTGTCGGGTCTTGGAGCCGGCAATCTATAATTCTCACAGGAGATAGAATATCAAATTCAACCCAGTAGGATACAAACCCAATTTATCCTCAACCTCCCCAATAAGTATCTCTTAAAATCGACTAGAAGAATGCCATGAAGTCAAGATACGTAAGACTAGTAGATGCTCAGAATCAAGGTTGCATTGCCTCGATGTTGAGGAGGGAAATAATTGGAGGCAACACTTCATCGACTATTTCAAAGAGAGAAAGCTCCACATAGATAAATCTCCAGCTGAACAAATTCAAAAAAGGGAATTACTATATGTGTTTATTACGACATACTATATCGATGAGACTTTTATCAAATGTGGCTAAGGTGCCTAGAAACTAAAGATGCTAATAAAGTGGTAGTAGAAGTTCATGAAGGTCTTTGTGGTACACATCAGTCAGGTCCCAAAATGGTGCTAAAACTAAGAGAATGGGCTATTATTGGTTGACCATGGTTAGAGATTGCATTGACCATGCCAAGAGGTGCCATGAATGTCAAATCCACGTTGATGTTATTCATCAACCGCCAAATCCACTTCACCCAACAGTAGAATCCTAGCCATTCGAATGTTGGTGCATAGACATAATTGGGCTGATAGATCCACCATCTTTAGTAGACTCTATTTTATTCTAATAGCAATATATTACTTCTCAAATTCGGCAGAGGCTTCTCCATTCAGAGAGGTCATATCTGAGCTATGATATATTTCTTTACCCACAACATTATCTACAAATTTGGTGTGCCATGCCGCATAATCTTTGATAATGATACATCATTAAAGAGTACAAAAAATTATAAGTTTGTTGATCGACACAAGATCAATTGGAGGTATTCATCAATATAAAATCCAAGAGAGAATGGCTTGGTGGAGGCCTTCAACAAGACGCTGGTGAAATTATTGAAGAAGATCCTCACCAAGAATAAAAGAGTGTGGCATATGAAGATGGCATAAGAACTATGGGCAAATCATTCAACCTACAATACTCTAACTAAAGCCACTCCTTATTCATTAGTGTTCTAGGTTGAAGTCGTATTACCATTAGATATTAAACTACTGTCACTCCAGGTAGAAATCCATAATTACCTCACCAAAGAATAGAATGCTCATTTAAGAATGGAAGAGCTTGATGCACTCGATGAGATCGGACTGCAAGCTCAATAAAACTTGGAAATTTACCAATAAAGAATGGAAAAATCTTTTGATCGGATGGTGCGCCCTTGGGCATTTTAAGAAGGAGAATTGGTCTTGGTGCTAAGAAGACTAATCATTCCATATTTAAAAATAGTTGGCAAATTTGTATCCAATTTTGAAGGTCCCTTCATCATCGAGAAGGTGTACCAAAGAGGAGCATACTAGTTGATCGATATGAACGATTAAAAGCCCATGCCACCTGTCATTGGTCGATATTTAAATAAGTATCATGCATGAAAATTTCATGTCTAATATACTTTACATTGATCAAAGCTTTATGTGCATAGTTATCAATGTGTGCATATATTCATATGTTGAAATTATCTTGTATAGTAAGAATGCATTTCAAAATCCCCTATTAGACTGGGGCATTTTAAATATTTATTTGGGTCGAGATCACAGGGCATGCCGAGATCCCCAAATAAATATTTAAAACCGTAAAGATATAAAGCCAATAAAAAATCTTCCTGTGAGATAGGGGCATTTTAATTATTTATTTAGACTAAAATCATGCTATACACCGAGATCTCCATAAAAATATGTAAACTATCAAAATTCCAAATTTATTTCATTCTAAAATATCTCTGTAAGATAGGGGCATTTTTAATATTTATTCAGATTGACATTGCGTTGTATGCTGAGATCCTCGAATAAATATCTAAAATTATCAATACAAATATTATTTTATGCTTGAGAATACAAAGAATTCTTTTTTAAAGTATATATGCAGATGATCTTCAAAAAGTTTGAGACACAACCTTCTCCAACGTACAAAGATTTAAAAGTTAAGAAAGAGAATTTGTTGACTACACACTCAAATAAATTGGGCCAGAATAGCTTGAAGTTTTTCAATAGCCTGAAGATTAAGATTTGAATGGGTGTAAAAGGCAAGATCCAACACACAAAAATATGAACAGATCACTGGAAGCTCTATCTACTCAATTTGTCATAAGAACGGTCATAGTAGTGGAACCCCCACTTCGTTAACCCATCAGCAGGGACTGTAGGAAATACAAATACTTATTTTACTAGATAAGTTCAAGTGATCGTAGTCTACCAAATTCACCTAAAAGACTGAAGAATCAAAGTTATAATAAAAGGAGTCACGAACAATTATCGAATATACGTAGCCTCTGAATCTTCAACCACAAAGGAGAAGTTCAAATATACAAACTTCAGTGAAATTAGTATTGGGAAGCACATTTCCTATAGCTCCAATATGAAGCTTGAGTGGGTGTAAGAGGTCAAATCCAAGACATCCAAATATGGCCAGATCGCTGGCAGCTCCATCTACTCAACATGCCATAAGAAAGGCCACAGTATAGGAACCCTGTTTCAGTAATTAGAGGACAAAGAGATATTAAATCCTAGCTCTCCTAATCACATGAACTCAAGTGACCCATATTAAAGTCTTCTCAAGTGGTTAAGGATCAAGATACTTCCTACATTTTAACTATCAATTCAATCCAAAACCTGTAAATCCTTCAACAAATCAATAAAGCACAAAGCGATGATCGAAAGAACATTTCTTTAATAAGTTTGCCAAATCACAAAGTAAAGGACCGAAGAAAATATCCTTAAGTTCACATAAAGCTTGAGGCTGAACTAAGAGAATTATATCATCAACAAGTCCGTTATGCATAAAGCTCTAGATTGATGATTTTATATCACCGACCTAATGCAAACCTAATGAATTAGGTCACCAAAATCTACTCCTTCGTTAAGCCCGCCAAATCAAGAAGCATAGGGCCGAAGGTATAAAAAAAATAACCTGACAAGTTAGTAAAGATAAATCAGATAATCCTTCACCAAGTTTGTTACACAAAGCACAGGGCAGAAGGAACCAAATCTCAGGATTCAAACTAAATCTACAAAAAAAAACATCATGAATGACATCCACAAATGTCCCTAAAGACTGTGGCATTCTAAATATTTATTTGGGTCGACATCGCATCGCATTCCGAGATCTCCAAATAAATATTTAAAATTCTGCCAAGATACAACTAGATGATAGAAGAATATTGAGCATATACAAAAAGGCTATAACATAAAGTGATAGGGGTGCCAAAAGAATAAAGTGATGATTCAAGAACATAAGTATGAAATCTTGTGTCATATCACATGGATCTCTACTTGACTAATACCAAATATATAAACTATACAAGTGTATCTAAAGATCTATGGAGTTATAAGATGGACATTTGGAGATCCACTTAAAGAGGACTAGTGTGACATCCAAATAAATTTTTGGAGATCCACTAAAAAGAACCCTAGTACGATATCTAGAGAAAATATCTAGAGATTCATAGGGTCAATTAGCATGCAACAAAAGTGATTTTCTCTAGATACATACCACATTTGTTGGAGGGCATTTGTTGACCTTTGTACAAAGAAATAGAAAGATCAAAAGAAAAAAAAAAGAAATCCAACGTACATACCTCATGTCCATCGGATCCAGTAATCCTGTCGAAATCGCGCCAATTCGGTGCATTTTGTATCAACTCCTGGATATCCTTCATATCACCTTGATCGAATGTTCATACATGTTGTTAAATAGCAATGGAATGAAGCCTTCTTCCTCTGATTCTTCTTCGCTCCCTTCCACAAATATAACTCTTACAAAGCTTTCGAATCCTCACAAATCCATTGAACTCCATCCCGATACCAACCTCCAAGCCCATTCAATCCCTTTGTCTGAAGAGAAATAGAGGCAGGGAGATAGAGAAAGGTTGAAGCCCCTACCTCACGCAGACAAAAAAGCTCTCGTCTAACCTCCTATCCTGATATCCCACAGCCCTAATCCAAAGTAGCTGAGCTCCATAAGACCCAAGATGACCCGACCCTATTCTCTTATTCCCGTCGCCTGCACATATTGATCCAAATTGAATCCCCCTACTTTGCCAAACTCCCCAGCAGTCGAGATTAAAATCCTCATGCCCGATCCCCTCCTACCCAGCCTCTATAAATAATTAGGTTTAATTTTTTTAAGTTATCTATTATAATTATTATAAAAATTATAATACTTATTATTATTATATTATATTATATTATAAGGAGAAGAAAAAAGAAGGAAATAATAAGAAAAAGAAAAAGAAAAATAAAAGGAAAAAATTCTTATACACCTTTGTGTATTCATCATCATCGCCTCCACTACCTCATCGGAATGCTAAAGTATAAACTCCTAAAAGCTAGAACTTCAAGAATATACTTTCTAGGCTTGCAACGAGATAAAATTACCACTTATACATACTTTCCTTAGCATGGTGGAAGGAAGTTCGTCATGGTGCTCTTGACGAATCAGGTGATCACCTAAAATCCTATCTTCGGAGTTCGTGACATACCGAAAATTGCATATACATGCTTTTCTTTATGTGGTGGGATGGGAACCCAGTGCGATGCGTACGACAAAGTGGGGATTGTTGAATCTTCAATAGGTTGTTAAACTTAAGCTAATGTCCCAAGGCTAACCAAGAGGGGGTGAATTGGTAATTTTAAAAATTCTCGTGAATTTTAAAATATGAAATCGATTGATTCAAAAAGCAAGTTAATTAAAGTTTCAAAAATAAAACTTTTCAATCATAGAATTCAAAATAAACTTGTAGTAAGTAAGCAGCAGAAATTAAAATGACACAAAGATTTATAGTGGTTCGTTCAAACATGACCTACATCCACTCCCTGAAAACTCCCTCTTCAGGTATTGCACTATTACCAAAAGTGAATCTACTTTTGCCCGCACAGCAAGGTGGAGTAGCCTTTACAAAACTCCCTTCTACTAATCTCCTGTGCGGTAGAGAACTGTCATCCTTTTACTCCCTCCAAGTGTAGGCAGAGAACCTTCATCCTTTCACACCCTCATAGTATAGGTAGAGTACCTTCATCCTTTCACACCCTCAAAGTGTAGGTAGAGTACCTTCATCCTTTCACACCCTTCAAGTGTAGGCAGAATACCTTCATCCTTTCACACCCTCTAAGTGTAGGCAAAGTACCTTCAGCTATTCACACTCTCCAAGTGTCGGCAAAGAATCAGATATTCTTCAAAGATCTTCTTATGAGCAATCTAGAAAGAAAAGTGGAAGAGTGAAAAACATAAATCTCACATAGAGACCCTTACCTTTGTGTAACCTTGTGAACCCTTCATACTCCACTAGTAAGAAATCCATCTCAAACACTCTCTCACACTCTCTCTTTCAATTACCCTTGAAAATTTATGAAGATAAAACTTTTAACGTTAGTCTTTAATGGACCTTTTGTACAAAAGACATGAAAAATCTTCCAGAAAATTAAAATTTTTAATTTTAAGCATACACGATAGTACAGTACGATCGTATGTTCATATATATGAACAATTCAACTACTATTGCATATGAACCTATTATGAATTAGTATGAAATCATTTCGTACACGATCATTTGGGACGAACAGTTAGAAAATTTCAAATTTTATCTATATAAAACATTAGGATGAAATGATCAAGAATAGACCCAATATGTTCATCCTTGTACGAAACTAGGATCGCCCCCTATGTTCCATACTTAGAAAATATTTTTCATGCGAGAATGGACCCGAGATGTTCATCCTTGTATAAAACTAGGATCTTCCCTTTTGATCCATACTTAAAAAAAAACATTTATACGAGAACAGACCAGAGACGTTCATCCTTATAGGAAAATAGGATCGTCCCGTACGATCCATACTTAAAAAAAAATATTTTCATTTCTATTCATTCAACTGCTCATCGTGAAAAATAACTAACGAGATCATCTCGTATGAAGTGATATCGTACAGTACGATCAGTTTAAAAATATGAATTTTAAACTCTCCCCCAATGTGTGCGTGTGCTCAGTTCCTCAATTACAATCACACTCTATCAGACTCAATAAAATTGATAATAAAGACTTTAATTACAATACTCTAAATTGATCTTGATTGGAGAATGATTTCCCTGAAATGTTAGTACACACAAGAGCAAAATAATTCTTCCAAAATATATTAGGAGAAACAATAATCAAATCAATAATATTTTGAATCATAAAAAATATACAAGTTATAAGAATTTCAAACATGAAAAATTAAGTAGCAACTATCTCAACAAGGATATCCATAAGTACCCGCTTGTAGGGAAACAACTGCTTTTCTTTCACAATAGGTACATAGGACCCATACATGCTTTTCTTAGCATAGTGGGCGATGAAAACAAATATGGTCATGGTGTGCTCATATGAGGACACCTACCATACACGCTTTTCTTCCCCTGAATAGGGAGTACACTGGGTGGCTACCAAAATTTTGGGTATATATGAAACCATACTTGAGCTTGTTTGGAAACAATTGAATAACAATGGACTTATGAGTTTGAACTTGAACCAAATGGAGTTAAATAAACTTTAACTCATATGATTTGAAAAATATAAGACTTGAACTTGATTGAACTCAAAGGACCGTAGGGGACATAAAACTTGAGCTTGATACTTGAACTCAAGGAAGGACTTGACTCAAAATACAATGCTAAATAAACTTGAACATGAAGCAAAAAAACTCAAACTGAGTAAGGGACTTTGACTTAAATGACCAAAAGGACACAGACTTTGAATGTTAAATGTTTAATCAAACAAAAAAAGAATATAATGTTAATCAAGATTTTGAATTATTCAAATGAACATCAACAATCAAATAGAGGACTTATGGAATTCAACATAACTTGAAGCATATTTGCAAGCAGAATTGAATGGAAATTAACATTAATATGCACTTGAGTTTGAATGATTGAACCTGTACTTGAGCTAAGCTTGAGCTTGAAGCTCATTTTACTTAATTAAATCATGACTTGAACAATATAAGATGAAGGAGCAATAATGAAACCTCATTTGAACAATGATATAGTATTGCCAATGAAATATTGGGAGACTACCATTTCAATTAAGATGCAAATGGAAATGTATAAACTTGTGGATCAATGGATTTGCAAGGTGCCATTTTCTCATAAATGATGACACACAAATGAAAAAACAATGTATCCAAGGAATTACAAAATCTATATGCAATTAGCAATCAACCAGCTTATGATACTTATCTCAATCATTTAGCTGAATAGTGTGAGATAATTTCAACAATTATAAGGAAGTACAATGAACATGATAGTTCGACAGTCAATAATAACCTACAAACAAACACATTAAGCTCTCAATACGTTCAAGTGACGAATGATAAAAAGAAAATGGGCTCAGAGTATCCAACCAAGTCTATTTGATAATGACATTTCTATCAATCATTCAATCAACTATAACATGAAAGATGGTAACACACTTGTAATGTATGTAAGATCCTATAGAGCATTACAAAAGACTAGCATTTACTACAACTTTCCTACAGGAAATGACAGAAAGCTTGCGATGCATACAATGAACTTATCTCTAAGCATAATGGTGAAAGTATCATCAATATGGTGGATCCCCTATATACATGAGCTAGAAGATCATGGCAAAGGTAGATGCTCGCTAGAGATCATAGAAGATTATCCATATCCACAATAATATAACTAAGGGTGATTATATATAGCATGTAGTAGATGTTGCAACACCCTTACGATCAACTACCATTCAAATGTTTCTTACAAAATTTTAATTCAATCACATAAAAAATTTACCATATTCTTGCTTTGATAAAAAAATGTATTTTTTATTCTATTTGTTATTTTTATAGCCATTTTGTTACTTTATTTTTTTTTACTGGTCTTTTGAGTTATAGGGCCTCCTCTGATCATCTCCATCCATCCATAAAATCTTCAATTTTTTATCACATCATCTTGGATGATATCCATATCAAAATGGATGATATCATCAATCCACCCTTCATCTTCTATCCAATGGCTAATCTGAGTCAATAATTTGAGTTCATTCTAGATGATCCACATCATCCTGGATAATCTGACCAAATCCTGCTTAATTATCTGTGATTGTCCTGGACGATGCACATGTTCATCCCAGATTATCCATGTGGTAAAAATGGTTACATGTTTTAAATTTAGCTGGTACGATCCATTATTATTGATCATCTTGGACGATCCACCTAATCATCCTAGATGATCTAATTTTTCAACAGTCATCTAGCTTGAATCCTTACAACGATTGCATAAGTCCAATCATCCTAGAATATGTATGATTGTCCTAGATGTCTTAAATTCACTTGATCGTTCTAGATGTCTTAAATTCACTTGATCATCCTGGATGACTTTGTGATCATCCTGGATGATGTGGCCCATTCTTTATAAACATCCCATTTCAAATATTATCTCACCCTCCAATATTCAAATTCCTCTCGCTCAAGCTTTATTTTTATATCAATGGCTGGTAGAAAGAGATCTTGAAAGTCGACCGGCAGTTCCTCGAGGGGCTCTGTCGACCCTCATTTCACTGAGGCGGGTGACCAAGCAACGTATCTTTGCTATAAGACTAATGGGATCACCCTCTCAAGGATCGTCATCCCTTACATACTCAGTTACTTGGTCCTAAATCTATTCACTCACACCTCCCTCACCTTTATTTTGAAACTCACTTTCCCTTTCAACTCTGAACTCCTATATGAATTTTTTGTGAGCCTTATGATCAACTCCAACTACACTGCCCTTCTGTCCTATGTAAATAGACAACCTGTAGAAATTACCTATAAAGAATGTCATGAACTCCTTCAACTGTCCACTACAAGCCTTATCTCAATATTCTGATTATGACTGGGCTCCTGCCAATCACCTTTTGAGGAACACACATGTCTCCTATCATGATGGGGCATCTAGCACCTTAATTAAAGATGCTAGGACAATCTAACATGTTCTTTATATATCAATAATCCCAAAGGCTAGTGATCATATCCATATCACTCCTCTCCTTTTAATCACCATCTCCTTCTGATGATCAGGGCCCTTTATACTTGTAGACTATTTTTCTTATGATATTTTTTTATGATGTTTTTAGTTTCTATTTTGTATTTTTTTTTATATTTCTTTTAAGTTTTATCCTTTTTTTATGTCAAAAGGGGGAGTAATTATAAGGTTAGTGTGTTCATATTGGTTCATTGTATTATTATTTTTTGTACTACTTTTGGTTAGTGTTTGTAACACCTACTTGATTTCAGTAAAATTTGCATTACTTAGATCATAATGTTTTTATTTACATTATGTTTAATTTAACTGCTTAAGTTGAATTTCCTATTGTTGCAAATCTGATTTTATAGATTAGAATTTTGATGATAGCAAACATTCATGATTTTCTACGACTGCCTTACCTACTAACTTTTCAGGTCCACAAGATCAAGTACAACTCAAGATAGCTCAAGATTTGGTAGATTAGGTCTGAGTTAGTTTATAATTTTTTTCTATTTTTTGAGTCTATTATAAACGATGTGACCCTTGCACACACACACACATGGGGGAAAATTTATATCTGTTGGTTAGAGTTCTCTATTTTAATTACATCGTCCGAAATGATCCAAACATCATCCTGGACAATCTGGTAAAACCCAAAACCCTAATTAGGGCATCCTGGTTAAGGTAGCATCATTAAGCATATCGTTCTGGATGTTATTTATATCGGTCAGGATGATAGGCTCAAATCAAAAAGAATGAGCCACCAGATCTATTTAGGTATTGTATATTTTTTGGACATCATCCAAAACATCGTCCTTGATGAAGCAGCATAATTATGCCTAAATTAATATAATAATTAAGGAAAGTAATTAAGGTTTGATTGCATAATCACATTGTCCTGGACGATCAAAGGATCATCCATGATGATCGCTTGGATGATTGACATCAGCTATATTCTATTCAGGGCGATGCTCAGGATGACTTTTATAGATTTAAGCTAATTGTCCAGGATGATCATGAGATCGGCCTAGATGATCAAGCTATTTTTGCATTATCCAGACATTCTTTTATAACAATTTTCTGGATAATATTCAAGAATTTGTAACGATCGTATAGGATGATTTTATATCGGCCTAGATGATATGACCAAAAATCTTCTGATCATCCCAAACCGTCTGGACTGATTGAGCAAAATTTACGCTGATCATCCGGGACGATAAAGTCAGTTTGTATAAAATAAGAGCTATTACAAAACTCTTCTATTTAAGAGCTCTTATTCTGCCCAAGAGCTCATCTTTTACTGTTGTTCTAACTTGAGAGAGCCAAAAGGAGAGGGAGAGCAAGGGAGAGAGAGAAAGAGAATCTTGTGAGGGGGGGTTTATGAAGAATTTCATAAAGGTTGCTCCAAGCAATGATCCATCATCTTCTCCAATCATCGTCCTTAGTTCCTTGGGGGTTCTAGAGAGGTAAACTTCAGTATCTGATCAAGATTATCTATCTGCTTCAGGAGGAAGCAAAAAGAGTTGGGTTCTTTGTCTGCTTCAGTAGGAATCAAAAGGAGTTGGGTTCTCTGCCTGCTTCTGGAGGAAGCAAAAGGAGTTGAGTTCTCTGCCTCACCTGGGTTGGTGGAAAGGAGGTTTATATAGGCTTCTCCACCTTGCTGTGAGGGCAAAAGGAGAGATACTGAGTTTAGTGCAATACTGGGAGGGCACCTCCAGGGAGTGGATATAGGTCATGTTGACCGACCCACTATAAATTTCTATATTCTTTATTACTGCTTTCGCATTTATTTTCTACACTTTAATTTTTATGGTGAATCTTTTTTTTT
>NW_021319108.1:98555-172653 GCF_001605985.2 Dendrobium catenatum | reverse complement strand
AAATTTTTTTTAAAACCCAATTCCCCCCCCCCCCCCCCCTCTCTTGTTTAGCCTTGGGACTAGTTCATAAGAGCTTAACATCCTAACAAACTTTCAAGAGTTAGCTCTCTTCCTAAAGCATACAATGAGATAATAATTTGAGTAAACCTTATATACATTTTAGAAATTGATTCAGAAGGTTTCATGAAAAAAAGTTTGTAATCATATAATAAAATATTCAATCGGGATTATTTAACTTCATTGGTTCCTTCATAAGTTACACATAATCTATCCCAAATTTCTTTACCACTTACACAAGTTAAAACACACATATAATCTTTAAATTTCAAAGCACAAAAAAATAGTTCAAATATTTTGCATTAAGTTGTGCTAAATCTCTTTCATCAAAAGTCCATTCAGTAAAAGGAATTTCAATTTTAATGCCATTAAGTTCACGAGAAGGTGGTGTATAACCTTCTTTAACAAGCATCCACATACAATAATCAAGTGATAGTTAAAATGTAGACATGCAAGTTTTCCAAAAATCAAAAGAAATATTATAAAATAAAGGTGGACGTGTAATAGAATATCCTTCCGTTGTATTTTGATTACCAAAGTTAGCCATGAATCAAAATTGAAAAAGTTTTCAAACTTAATTTTATGAATCCCACTCTGATACCACTTGAAAGTTCATTAGGGATGTTTAGCCCTTCTGAACTAGCCCCAAGGCTAACCAAGAGGGGGGGTAAATTGCTATTTAAAAAAAATCTTTCGATCAAAACACAATCTTAAAATAACAACTAAGATTCGCCACAAAAATTAAAGTACAAAAAACAAATGCAGAAGTAGTAATAAAGAACACATAAATTTATAGTGGTTCGGTCAACACGACCTACATCCACTCCCCGAAGGTTCCCTCTAATTATTGCACTAAACTCAGTGTCTCTCCTTTTTCCCCCATAGTAAGGCAGAGAATCCTATACAAACCTCCTTTCTACCAACTCAGGTGAGGCAGAGAACCTAACTCCTTTTACTTCCTTTAGAAGTAGGCAGAGAACCCAACTCCTTTTGCTTCCTTCTAAAACAGGCAGAGAACCTTGATTAGATGCTGAAGTTTACCTCTCCAGAACCCCAAGGTTTTAAGCATTCATAATTTCCAAATCATGTTTTTAAATTTAAAAAGGCCTTACATGGATTAAAGCAGTCAGCTAGAGCTTGGTATGAGAGGCTTAGCACATTCTTACTAGAGAGAGAGTTTGTTAAGGGGAGTGTAGAAACCACCCTTTTTTTGAGGAAAGTGGGAGATGAATTACACATTTTTTAGATCTATGTTGATGATATACTATTTGGATCTTTTAATAAAAGGCTATGTGATAATTTTTCTAAAATAATGAGTAAGATGTTTGAGTTGAGTATGATGGGAGAGGTATCCTGCTTTTTAGGATTTAGCATAAGACAATTAGATGATGGAACCTTTCTAAATCAATAAAAGTATATAAAGGACTTTTGAAGAAGTATGAAATGGATAAAACCAAGCCAAATAATACTCCCATGACCTCCAGTGTTTAGTTGGATAAGGACCCAAATGGAAAGTCTATTGATCAAAAGAAGTACAGAGGGATGATCGGATCATTACTTTACCTGACTGCTAGCTGACCTGATATAATATTTAGTGTTTATCTCTGTGCTAGATTTCAAGCTGATCATAAAGAATTCCACCAGACTGTTGTTAAGAGAATTTTTAGATACCTCTTAGGGATCCAAAACTTAGGAATCTGGTATCCTTGTCACAACACTTCTTTTGAGATTATTGAATATTTTGATCCTAATTTTTAAGCTTATAAGTTGGATAGAAAGAGTTTTGAGACTTGCCAATTCATAGGACAGTCTTTAGTCTCTTGGTCTAGTAGGAAGTAAAACTCTACTGCACTTTCCACTACTGAAGCTGAGTATATTTCCTTAGAAAGTTGTACAGCCCAAGTCCTTTGGTTGAAGCAGTAAGTTATGGACTTAGGATTACTTGTAGGCACAATTTCAATCCTTTTTGACAACACTAGTGCAATCTATATTACTAAGAATCCTATCCAACATTTAAGAACCAAGAACATTGACATAAGGCATCACTTTATTAGATACCATGTTACCAAAGGAGACATTGAGTTACACCATGTGGCAACTGAGAATCAGCTGGCTGACATCTTTACTAAACCACTGGCCATCAATACTTTCAGCACTTTAAGGACCAGATTGGCTGTTATTGACATAAATGCGTGAACTTGATTCTTACTGATTTCTTATTTGTTATATATTTTTCTTCTGTTATTTTATTTCTGTAGTTTCTCATTGTTTTTTTTTTTTTGTTGCTTTATTTTTATTTGTTTTCAAATGATTTTTTTCTAGTCATTATTGATTTGATATCTTATGCATTATTTTTATTTTTGAATATTTGTAAGTCAAAGATTGACATCTCTAAATCAATTAATGGGTGAAAACACCATTGATTGTTTTCTTCTCTCTAACTTCTTTTAGTGGTGGAATTTTCTTTTCTAAACAAAAATCTATCTCACATTAACAACTGAATTTTGAAATTGAGATCTTTTTAATCTTTCTATAATAATCTATTTTATATATGCAATATTCAAAGTTTTCATTTTACCATCAGATTTTTGTAATCTTGTCATTGAATTTATCATGTGATTTTTTATTTTGTTTTGTGATTCATTCTTCCTTATACTAGAGAGTAATTTTTTCTTCTCTAATCTCTAGAAGATATAATCACAACTGATAATTTTTAAGAATTTTGAAAAAGGGATCTAGCTTGAAAAAAGAATGGCCAATGATGCCAAAATCAAAAGATGCGCAATGATGCCAAATTGAAAAAATATATACACAAATTGTATCAAAAATCAAAATATACGCAAAGAGCGCCAATCAAATTAACCAGAGGCATAAGATGAGCCCACCAAAAGCAAGCTTCCTCACTTTCAAAATTTTTAAATCTTAGAAGAATTCATATATCACTTTATATTTTTCAAAGGCTTGATTTTGGATTTCATGATTGTAACTAATTTCTTTGATATATTATTGTATAAAATATTTTTTTTCTAAAACCATGTCTTGAATTAATTTCCTTTTCTTTTCCAATTAATTTTTATGATTTAGATCCTTGTTTTCAAAAGACGGTTTCCCTTGGGAGAAGTCTGAGTTGAGGCTAATAGGATCGGTTGTTCTACAATTTTCTTGCATTTCAATGATGTTAACTCATTGATTCTTATAAATTTTTAATTCAATCACATGGAAAACTTATCATATTTAAGCTTTGATTTAAAAAAAAAACTTTTCTTTTGCTTTTGTTATTATCTTTTTCATTTCTGCCTTATTTCTGTTTTACTTTCCTCCTCCTTTTTGTGATGTCAAAAGGGGGGAGTAGTTAGTTGTACTAGTTGCTTTATAGTTTGATTATGTTAAAACTGTGTTTATTTCTTCTCACTATTTATTTTAAAATATTCTTGAACTATTTCAACTATTTTTGTATTTGTCATCATCAAAAAGGGTGAGATTATTGCAAATCTGATTTTATGGATTAGAATTTTGATGATAGCAAACATTCATGATTTTCTATGATTTCCTTGCCTACTAACTTTTTAGTCCACAAGATCAAGTACAACTCAAGCCAGCTAAAGATTGAGTAGATTAGGTATGAGTCAATTTATAATTTTTCCTCTTTTTGAGTCTATTATAAACGATGTGGCTCATGATGCTAAGTAACCTTGCAAACACACACATGGGGGAAAATTTTTTGTCTATTGGTTAAAGTTTTCTGTTTTGATCACGTTGTCTGAGACAATCCAAACATCATCCTAGACAATCTATTAAAAATTGAAACCCTAATTAGGGCATCTTGGTTAAGGCAGCCGTTATTATGCACATTATCCTCGAGGATATTTATATTGGCTGGGACGATAGGCTCAAAACAAAAAGAATCATCCTCCATATCTATTTAAGTATTCTTTATTTTTGGATATCATCCAGGGCATCATCCTAGATGATACAGCATAATTATACCTAAATTAATCTGGTAATTAAGGAAAGTAATTAAGATTTGATTGCACAATCACATCATCCTAGATGATCAAAGGATCTTTCGAAATAATCAATTGGATGATTGATATCGGCCATCTTCTATTCAGGGCAATAATCAGGATGAGTTTCACATATTTGAACTAATCGTCCAGGATGATTTTGGATTGGCATGGATGATCATGTTATTTTTACATCATCTAGATATTTTTTCAAAGTGATTGTCAAGATGATATTCAAGGATTTATACTGATCATATATGATGACATTATATCATCCTAGATGATATGACCAAAAATCTTCTGTTCGTCCCAAACCGTCTGAGATGATTTAGCAAAATTTACACTGATCGTCCAGGATGACATCCATATCATCTTAGATGATAAAGTCAGTTTGTATAAAATAAGAGCTATTCCAAAACTCTTCTATTTAAGAGCTCTTGCTCTACCCAAGAGCTCATCTATTACTATTATTCTAACCTAAGAGAGCCAAGAGGAGAGTTAGAGTATGGGAGAGATGATCTTGTGAGGGGGAGTTTATGAGGGAGTTCACAAAGGTTTCTCCATGTAAGAATCCATCGTTGTCTTCTCCAATCATCATCCTTAATTCCTTGGGGGTTCTAGAGAGGTAAACTTCAGCATCTGATCAAGGTTTTTTGCCTTCTTTAGGAGGAAGCAAAAGGATTTGGGTTCTTTGCCTGCTTCAGGAGGAAGTAAAAGGAGTTGAGTTCTCTGCCTGCTTTTGGAGGAAGCAAAAGGAGTTGGTTCTCTTCCTCACTTGGGTTGGTTGAAAGGAGATTTGTATAGGCTTCTCTACTTTGTTGTGGGGGCAAAAGGAGAGACATTGTGTTTAATACAATACTCAGAGGGTGCCTCTGGGGAGTGGACGTAGGCCATGTGGACCGAACTACTATAAATTTTTGTGTTCATTATTACTGCTTCCGCATTTATTTTCTGCACTTTTATTTCTATGGCGAATCTTGGTTTTTATTTTAAGACTGTGTTTTGATCGAAAGATTTTTTAAAATACTAATTCACCTCCCCCCCCTCTCAGTTAGCCTTGGGACTAGTTCAGAAGGGCTTAACATCCATAATGAACTTTCACCTATCAAATATTTTCCATCATAAAAGGGGTAGATTGTTGTAAATCTAGATTTAAGGATTATAATTTTGATGATAGCAAACATTTCTAGCACTTCTATTTGTCTACTATTGCCCTGCATATTAATATTTCAGGTCCTCTAGGTCAATTACAAATTAAGCAAGCTTAAGATTGGGTAGATTATGACTGAGTCAGTGTGTAAGTGTATTTCCAATAATTTTAGCTTTTCTTGAGTCAAATGTAATAATATAGATCCTGATGCATAGTAACTTTGCTCACACACACTTAGTGTGAGAAATTCTAAAGGTTTTAAAGTTTTCTATTTTTGATCATATCACCTGGAATGATCAAAATTATCCTGGATGATCAGTTAATAATAGGAACCCTAATTAGGGCATTCTTGTTAAGACAACTAAATTAAGCAAATTGTCCTAGAAAAACCTACCATTGTCCTGGATGATAGGCTCAAATTAGAAAGAATCAATTGCCAACTCTTTCAGGAAAGTTATTATTTTTATACATCGTATAAAACTTCTTCCTAGATGATGCATTATAATTATGCCTAAATTAATATGATGATTAAGGAAAGCAATTAAGGTTTGATTGATCGATCATATTATCCTGGATGATCACAGGATCATCCTGAATGACCAAGTAAACAAACCTTAATTTCTTTCAGAATCATCTATGATGAAGAGAATGATGTGCTGGACGATATTTAATTGTTTGAACTAATTATACAGAATGATCCAAGAATCATCATGGATGATAGGTTATATTTTCATCCTTCAACTTGTAAAGTCAGGTCGAATAGAGTACTATTCTGGATGATATTCAATTTTTAGAACTAATCGTAGAGGGAAATATGCACATCATCCTGGACGATCAGAATAAATAAATCTTCTAATCATCCAGCTCCTCCTAGATCATCCTGACCAAATGAGTTGAAAATGAACTAATCATACATGACAATCTATCGATCGTCCTGGATGATCTTTGTTAGTTAATTGCAATTTTGGGCAAATTAAAAGCCCTTCTATATTAGATCTCTTATTTACTCAAGATTGTATCTTTTATTGTTGTCTTGACTTGAGAGAGCCAGGAGAAGGAGAGGGAGAGCTTTGGAGAGAGAGAGGATCTTGAGTGGGGGAGTTTGTGAGGATTTCACAAAGGTTGCTCAAGCAAGGATCTGAGTCATCTTCTCTACTCTTCATCCCTAGTTCCTTGGAGGTTCTAAAGAGGTCTTGGTCATTAATTGATCGAGATTCTCTACCTACTTTAGAAGGAAGCAGAAGGAGGAAGAGGTTATCTGCCTACTTTAGGAGGAAGTGAAAGGAGGTCAGGTTCTCTACCTCACCATGGTCTGTGAAAAAGAGTTTTTATACAGGCTTCTCCACCTTTTTTTTTTTGAAAGATGCAAAAGTGCATTAAAAATAAAATAGAAAGGATACACTAATGTGAGACAGCTATACTATCACATTCTTCTTTAAATAAATCAATAAAAGAAGACGGAAGATAGCTCTCACTAAAAAAGTCCCAAACAAAATCATAAGAACAAGCTAAGTTAGCACAATAATCGGCTAACTTATTACAAATGCGGTTAACCCAATGAAAGAAAACATTATTGAACTCACCAAGGAAAGAATAGTCTTCATCATCCAAGCTCCATCCCTTCATTTTTGGTTTGCTTTACAGTTTATGAAGAAAGAGGTTGACATTCTTATTATCACCTTCCACTATAATGCCTTTGACATCATGTAATCTATCATGCAACACTTCTTTGATAGCTGAGAAAGCCAAGAGCTCAAGTTGAGCAATGTCCCGATGCACCTTCCCTTTACCAAAGGCTAAGATAAATCTACCTTTAGAATCTCTAACTATACAGCCAATGCCTGCTATATAATTTTCTTTAAGGGAAGCATCAAAATTTATTTTTATCCACTCGGGAGGAGGAGGTTGCCATTTATTTGAACACAGTCCATTGGACTTATTAACAACCCAGTGATCCGAAAGTGGATAGCTAGTTTTTGCAGATCCAATAAAAGCAAGGGTTTAAGCAGCGATCATGATGTTGCTGTCGCTAGATTTTCCATGTTTAACCTTATTTCTGTTATTCCAAACAAACTAAAGTAGAGTCAAATAGATTCTGACTACCATTATGTTTGAATCCTTTAATCTCATGAGACAAAGCAAGAAATCATACCAATCCTTAAAAATTGGAATATGGAATCCCTAGCTCCTTAAGACTTCAATTATTTCCAATAGTTTAGAACAAGAGGAAAAAACATGGTTACAGCACAGCCCCAAGGACACAAGCTGGAGCCCGATAATCTTCTCTTGAATAGAAAAAATTCTGTTGGAATGGCGTCCCTGTGCAGCCTCCAAATGAATAGTTTTACCCGGCTATTCAACTTAGCTTTAAATAACCAAGAAGCAAAATCATCATTCTAATATCCTTTTAAGCACTCCTCCACAAGTGATGCAGCAATAGAACTTCCTGTCAACTGTAACTTCAGCTCCATACGATCAAGATGAGAATTCTGTGTAATTTGAATATTGCAAATTAGCTTCAATAATTCTTCACCAAAGTGCAATCTCAATTTCTCAACATTCCAACTACCCTCTAGAATGAAGAAGTCAAGAGTAGTATTTTCATCATCCAATATTCCAATAAACGTAGGCCATTTGTTTAAACTCAAATCAAAGATCCAAGTGTCTTTTAACACATTGATCTTGGAGCCATCACCCACCTTCCATCTAACAAAGTTTCTAAGAGCTTTTCAACCATTATGAATAATTCTCCAAGAAGTAGATGAGTTACTTTTATAGTTCGCATTATCCAACCAATTATCTCCATACTTACTTGAAAAATTCCTGGCCATCAAAGAATTTGGGTTATCAATAATTCTCCAAGCAAACTTGGCCCTCAACGTGTCTCTTCTAGCAATAGCAGAATTCAATCCCCATCTGCCAAACTTCTTAGGCATGCAAACGGAATCCCAAGCTACATAATGAATCCCATGGCTCCCATCACATTTATTCCAAATGAAGTCTCTACACAACTTCTCAAATTCTTTGAATATTCTCAAAGAAACAAGCGAATAAGACAATAGAAAAACTGGAAGTGAAAGGTAAACTTTTTTTACCAAAACCAGTCTACCCGTTAGAGATATAAATCTATTACTCCAAGCATTAAGCTTCTTAATAGATTTATCCAATAAAGGTTGAAAGTCTGAATAATTATGTCTTCTTGTTGTCATCTTGATTCCCAAGTAGTCAAATTCATTCACCAATTTGATTCCTAACATTTTAGAAAACAATTTTTTCCTCCTCCTAGCAACCGAGCTACTACACATCAAAGAAGACTTCAGAAAATTTATGTTCTAACCGGTCGAAGAGCAGTAGTTTTGAACTATAAATTTAACCTTCTTCACACTTTTAATGGCTTCAGTGAAAATCAAGATGTCATCTACAAAAAGGAGATGCGAGATTTTATGAGCTCTCGGAGAAAACCCACATCCGAACCATCTTCAGAAAAGCCATTGGTTAGAAGTTGTGAACATAAAATAAAAAGGAATGGAGAGAGTGGACACCTTGTCTGAATCCACTTCTCCCTTCAATACAATTAGAATTAGATCCATTAATCAAAATGTAAAATCTAGGCTCTGAGATACACTCCATCACCAAGTTGACAAATCTGAAAGGAAAACCCAATTCTAGCATGATTTTTTGAAGAGTAGCCCAACACATACTATCATATGCTTGTTCCATATCAACTTTGATGGCAAGGAACCCATTGCTTGCTTTTCAAAATCTTAGCTTGTGAAACACTTCTTGAGCCAAAGGTATATGATTTGAAATTGACCTTCCTTTAACAAAAGCCACCTGCTTTTCAGATACAATTTTAGGAATGATCCCCACCATTCTATTCAACAAGATTTTTGCTACAATCTTATAAATAGAGTTACACAAACTTATGGGTCGAAAAGCTGCAGGTGTAACCGGGTTTGGAGATTTGGAAATCAAAACAATCATAGTGTCTTTCCAATGCTTACACAAGGTACCTGTAGAGAAGAAAAGATTAATTTCTCTAATGACATCCTCACCAATGATGCTCCAATAAGCTTTGAAGGAGTAAGTAACCCCATCACAACCAGGAGCTTTATTGTTGCCCAACTTCATAACAACCTCCTCTATCTCAAGTGAATAAAGCTACCTGCTAAGCCAAAATCTATCTTCATCACCTAAGATCTACCATGGTTTGGGCTAGTTGTTCAAACAACAACCTCTACTCTTCCATTTGTCTTTTAAAAACTGAAGGAAAACCTGTTCAACCTCCTTAGAATCACTGATCAAGCTATCGTCTGCATCCTTGATCTGAGAAATCCAGTTAGCATTTCTTCTTTCATTAGCAAAAGAATGGAAAAACTTAGTATTGGAGTCCCCATCTTCAATCCATTTAACTTTAGCTATTTGTCTCCACCAAGTATTCAAACAATTGAGAATAACATTAAGCTCTTTGACTTTTCTTCTAAGCTCCCAAATTTTATCATCATCTAGCCACCCTTCAATAGCTTCTTCCTCTTGAAGTTGTGAAATTTTATATTTCAATCTTTCTTTTTCTTTAGAAAACTCTTTAAACTTGAACTTGCTCCAAAAGAACAATTCCTTCAAGATCCTTTTGCATTTTTTATTAAGGATCTCCATATCATCTCCCAAGAACCTTTTCTTCCATACATTAGAAATGATATGAGCCGAAGTTTTGAACGATAACCAAGCATCTTCAAATTTTAAACACCTTCTTTCACAAATAACTGAATCATACAACTTCAGGACAATAGGGCTATGATCTGAAGCCACTCTTGCAAGGTGTCTAACAACAGCAATTTGAATTTTGTTCAAGGTCAAAGAATTGAGGATACATCTATCCAACCTTTCAAGGATCCTTCCACCTCCTACTTTGTTGTTACACCAAGTAAATCTTGGTCCAACAAACCCAATCTCATGAAAGTCATTCTCATTCATGAATTTAAGCATCTCCATTGGGCCTTGAGAGAATACAAACTTTCTACCGCCCTTCTTATCTTCCTTAGCCAAAATGCAATTGAAGTCACCACCAATAATAGAAGGGGTATCCCTTTGAGAATACTCCTGGATACACTCCCATAGTAACCTCCTTTTGTGAGTTTCTTTACTACCATAAATAGTATTGATTCTCCAAACACCCTTGTCAAAGACATTAAGATCCCCAATAACACATTTATCTAATGTCTTAACAACAGAAAAGGAAGCTAGATCCACTCTCCATATGATCATAATACCACCAGAAAGTCCTTCTAAAGGAAGAAGGAAAAAATCCCACAAAGGGCCCATCAATCTATCAAAAGAGACTCTATCAAAAGAATTGATTTTTGTCTCAACCAACCCTACATAAAAGATTTTAAAATCTTTAATAAACTCCTTCATATATAGAGAGGCCTCCCTCTTCTTGGCCCCTCTACAGTTCTAGAATGCAATAGATTCCATTAAAGAATCATGGGGGAAGAGCCCCCATCTCTTCTTTTGTTACCACCTTCATGAGTTCTACCATGTGACTTGTTATTAATAGGCCCTAAAGCCCTTAGATCCTTGGTAAGCTTACATTTAGTAATTCCCCCATTTGAGCCAATATCCCTTTATTTCTCCATACCATATGACTTATCATCATAGATTTTCATTCCTGTGTTAGACACTGAACTCTTCCCTTCAACAGACTTGATCTCACTACTCTTGCTATCAGCAGCAGCCGAGTGATTGATCAAATCAATACAATTCAAATCATCAGCCTCCCCTATCTCCTCTTCATTGATCAGCAATTCAAATTTGTTCGTGAGAACAGGGTTGACAGGAGTAATAGTAGAGTTCTGAATACCAACCTTGATTCCTGCATTATCTGTTATACCTTGAATCTTCACCACAGCTTCCTCCAAAGGCTGAATAACATGATGTTGAAGATACTGAACTTCACATATTTCCCCTTCTTCAAGAGTGTTATCCTTAGTGATGGCTTCCACCTCCTTAACTGTCCCCACGTCCTGAGAGACATCTGTCAATGTCTTTTTTCCTCCATGAGTAGCTCTAATTTCCATCCACTGCTTCTTTGGATCTTTCACCTTATTCTTCATAATGGTTGGTCTTCTATTGTTCTTCCTATTAACCATAATCCATGGTCCATAGGTTGAATCAATGTCCACTTCTTTACTCTTGCCCACATCCTTTTCCAGATTAGAAATAACTTTAGAAGAAGTGTAATCCTTAACAACGGATTCCTTCAATTTACATTCAGATTTCACATGGGAAATTAATCCACACTCAAAACAAAAAGTGGATATCTTCTCATACTCAACTTTCTGAAAGAATCTCCCATAAATGCTATCCATCCAAACTCCCAATGGAAGAGGTTGATCAAGTTTAACTCTAACACAAACCCTTGCAAATTCTCTCTTCCCCCATTGAAACATATTACCATCCATCATAAGAGGTTTTCCAATCATCGCAGCTATTCTGGACACATTCATCACATCCCAACATTGCAAAGGCAAATGGGGCATCCTAATCCAAATTGAAGAGGAAAGACCCTTCAAAGATAAGGTAGAGAAGTCCACCGTCCACTTTTCCATACCCACAATATGGCCATTGACAAACCATGGTCCACCAGTCAAAATTCCTTCCATCATTTCCAATGAATCAAAGGAACATAAGAACCAACCTTTACCAAGTGTAGTGAAATGGAAATTACCAAATTGCTTCCACTATCTTCTAATTTCCCAAGCTACAATATGTGATGGAATTTCCTTCCCAAACACCTTAATCATAATGGATTTCATCAGTTTGCTAGAATTCTGAACCTCCACATCCTCATTCAGTTTAACAGCTAAGCCATCATGCAATAAAACCAAGTCCTCATCTATGAAATTCAAATGGATGTAAGGTTTTTTCGACCAAGGATTCATGAATGGCTCCTTCTCAGTCCTTACAGGCAAATCCACAGTAACCTTCTCAACTACCATAGAATCCTTTAGAGCCGAGCAACCATCAGGATGAAGTTTTGTGTTAACTGGAGAATTAGAATTCACATTTATCTCACAGACAACTCCAGAGATTGCATTTGAATTGCCAAACCTATTAACATATAATTTCATCCCAGACGAAGATGCCGACAGATCAGTCAATTTATGCTCCAGATTTTTCCCCTGTAGCTACGGCGTGATCGAGCCAATCTCTTTAACAATCCCTTTCCCTTTCCCTTCCACATAAACCTTCTTTTTCATGACTCCTTCTACATTCTCTTTGATCACCAATGGTTTACCAGAAGCTTTGAAAGCAGATTCAAAATTCAAGTTCCTTACATCACCGTCCTGTTGATTGTCGTCTCCCAGATCTCGCAAAATAGTACCTCCATTCGATTTTCCATTCTAAGCCGCCATCATAGATGAACGGCGGCCCTCCTCCACCATCTCCAACTCAAGTTTATCGACGAATAGCAAAAGCTGGGAACATAATAATTCAAAAAAACAAATCTTCTCTCTCTTAAAAAACCAGAGTTTCTCTCTCTCAGGCTTCTCCACCTTGTTGTGGGAGAAAAAAGAGAGTTATTGAGTTTATTACAATACGCATAGGAGAGGCTCCGGGGAGTGGGCGAAGGTCAAGTTGAGCTAACTAGTATAAAATTTTATGTGATCTTTCTTATTACATTTATGAGCTTTAATTTTTGCAATTTTCTTATGGGTTTTTGTATGTTTTAATGTTTTAAAATATTCAAAAAGATCATGCTTTGTTCAAAGAATTTTTTAAAATTATCAATTCACCCTCCCCTCATTGGTTAGGCCTCAATAGCTAGTGAAATAATAGATGGACAAGAGGGGCGGGAGGGGGGGGGCGGGGCTATGTGAAAAAACTTTTATAGCAATAATTAAAACCTAAGCAGGAGTTCTAATTTTTTGATGATTTTAAAATTTTAACATGAAAATTTAAACAACTTCTAAGGCAAACAATTGAACTCAACGTGCAATAGTATAATCTTTTTCTTTCACAAGTATTCACCAAGAAAATATTATGAAAATAAAAATGCATGCAAGAATAAAAAGCGATAAGGAAAAAGCACAGTGAAATTTTTATAGTGGTTTGGTCAAACCATGACATACGTCCACTCCCCGGAGTCCTCAGCTCCGGGAATTTCACTACAAACTATATCTCTCCTTTTGCCCCCCTCGATAAGGTGGAGAAGCTCTTACAATACTCCCTTTTACCAACCCGATATGGCAGAGTGCCAAGCACTATTTTCACCCTTTTGGTGACGGTAGAGAACCTTCTCATTTTTCTCCCTCCTGGAGAAGGCAGAGTACCTTCGAGGTCACTGATGTAGAAGAGTCTCCCCCTTAGAGAGCCTCCCACAAGTTCTTCCCAGGCCACAGGAGGTGCAAGATGCAGCAAGATCGGAGCAACCGTGTGATCTCCCTCACAACTCTTCTCCCTATCCAAACTCACCTTCTCCTCCCTCTCTCAACCCCACAAAACTTCTTAAGATCTCTCCCAAGTATTGTCTCTCTAATCTCGTTCTCCTCTTCTATCTCTCTCTCAAAATATGAAAATTTTGATACATTAAAAATGGGCTCCAAAATCCCTGAATTTGCAAAGTAGTTGTTACAATCGTATAGTATGATTAGTCATCAAACAATACGATATGTATAAACAAGCTTCATCCTGGTACGAACGTGTATAAACAGGTCAAAATAACTCGTATAGTACGATAGTAAATCATACGGTACGATCCTGAACATTATTGATCGTACAGGACGATAGCTGGGATGATCAAATGTCATCTCTATTTATTGTATTGCACGATACACATCGTCCAGTATGAATGGCCAAAATCAAGGCATCGTCCAGGACAAATTTTGAGACTATCAAATGTCATCTCTGTTCATCGTCTAGAACGATATAAATCATACTGTACGATGAAACAAAAAATAAAGGATCATCCTGGACGATCTCTGGGACGATCAGAATTCATCTCTATTCATCGTATTATATGAATAAGGTCGTATAGTATGATATTCAATTTGAAATTAAGCCTTGAATTATTCCACTAATCACGGGTTAATTTAAGAAAGTATTTAAAATAAATCGTGCAGTATAAAGAACTTCGTCCAGTACGAACGACTGAGAAAACTTACTTAAGTTAATTTGACGGCTAGGGTTTTGGATTTGAAACACATCGTACAGTACGATATAAATCATACGGTACGAACTATTCACAGAAAATCATTTTACCAACTCAAGTCGTACAGTACAAAATAAATTTGTATAGTACGATCACCAAAGAAGAAAAATCTTCATTTTTACTTTTAAAACCCTCTCCCCCTATGTGTGTGCATGGTTGCTCCGACTTACATGCAGTTTATGGCCAGACTCAAGAAAATAAAAAATAAAATAAATAACTAAATACATTGTCAGAATCATGCTCCTAATCTAACCATTCTTGAGTCTTCCTGTCATCCTGAGTAGCTTGTGATCTTCCTGAAATGTTAGTACTCACAGACAATAACTAATAATAAATGATATTCAATGAATAGTAAATCAGACGGCATTATTTGTTATCATCAAAATCTCAAACTTGGGGTTATGGGTCACAACATTCTCCCCCTTTTTTAAGATGTCAAATAATGTTGTTGAAAGCAAGTTTCAAATGTTTTTTTTTTTTGTTTTTTTTTAAATGAAATGCAATAAAAAGGAAAATGCAGTACGAGATAAAAAGAATGTATTTAACCATAGAACAAACTACAACAACCTTCTCCCCCATTTGACAGCACCAAAAAGAGGACCAAACACTATTAAAGTAAAAAAATACAATACAAAGATAATTTAAAATGGAGGATCCTGATCAGTTGGTGGTGGAGGTGGGTTTTGTTGGATATATTGAAGGAGAGCATCAAATCGATGATCTATAGCGGTGAAGCGTTCCACAAACCATTGCATGTCAGTCTAGTGTTGTTAATGTTTCTCTTGAATGTGAGTATCGAGACGAGTTTGAAGTTGGTCAAAGAGTTCGACCAAATCATCATGAGGGTGTGTTGGTGCAGGTGCTCGGGGTGCTGCATGTCGTCGTGGATGTGCTTGAGCTACGGTCGGGGCATCTTTTCCTTCTTCTTCATCAAAGATAGGTTCTCCAGGCTCGTGTCTCCAATGGAAAAGAATACATAAAGAGGCATCCGTATAAAAGATAGGAAGATTGTCGGGTTCACCAGGATAGGTCAATTGATATTTATTTTGGAGGATATATCCTATAAGGTGACCAAGAGCTAGATTTTGTTTCCGTCGGGTAGTAGGGAGGCGAACAAAAGTCTTATGGTGAATGTAGTAAATAATCAAATCGGACTCGTCAAATTTGGTGTTGGTCATGATAAGATAGGTAGCGACGGATAAAGTCGGGGTCATGTTGATCCGGTCGCCAGCTTTGGGTATTATGGAGGTTTTAAGGATATGTTGAATGATTCTGGAGTTTCGAGTGAGTGATTGGATGAGAGGCTAGTGTTGATAAAATGTGGCGTTCCTAAGGACTTGATTAACTTCACTCCAGTCAAAGTCGTTTGTGAGAAAGGAATGAACCATAGGCCCTTCAGTAGATAGCCCAATGTATTGGGCGTTGTCAGCTTTGGTAATTTCGATATTTTGACGACAAACAAAGGAGTAGAAAGTGAGGTTGTCGACGGTGTAGGTTATATTTGCTAGGAATTCTAAAAGAAGTTCAGAGTTGTAGGGGAAGGCCAGGGTGAGAAGGAAGTGGAGGGTGGTGGAAGCAAAGAGGTTCAGTACCTCGAAATTCAGAGCATCCAGATTGAGCAGTCTGGATGGCATAATTTTGCAGGCTTTGAACTTGTGGTATGCATCCTCATTATCTGCATTCAAGAACCGAGCGCTGTGGTGGCGAGAGGAAGACAAGCTTTCAACTACCAAGCGACCTCTCTTGCTGGAGCTAGACATCGTGTGGAGGCTGAGTGAAAGGTGAGAACGAACAGGTGTAGTGAGTGAAGTGAGTTGCAAGTGAAGATATCTGCCTGTACAGCCAATTTATAGAGTTTTTGCACAATCGTACAGTACGATCGTGTTTTGTATAGTATGATTGGTAATAAATGTTATAACTGATCATTTCAGGAAAAGGTGGTCAAAGCTTACAGTACGATAAATATAGTACAGTACGATCAGAAGAATATCGATCGTCCCGAGGGTCATTAGTATGACTTTTGACCAAAAGATTCGTACTGTACGAACAGGTGTATCGTATAGTACGAAGTGTAGGTATCGTACAATATGAACACCAATAAGGTCATACTAAACCGAGTTATGACGTCACAATCCGTTCACTAACGTGGCTCGTAAAGTACGACGTGGAGGTATCGTACCGTACAAAGCTCAATAATGTCATACCAGACGGACTTGAATGACTGCCATCTATATCATACATTATGATGTAGATCGTAGAGTACGATCAGCAGAGGCGAAATTTGCCTATGGTTATTTTCTGTGCAGATTTAGATGTATCGTACAGTACGATAGTGGATCGTACAGTACAATGATTCAATGTCAAATTTGGTGGTTTTGTGTAGTGAGTGAGTGTGTGATGATCAAGAGCAAATTATATATATATATATATATATATATAAGTGCCTTTTTATGCATTAATGTCAATGACACCTACTCTAGTTCTCGAGGTGCTGAAGGTGTCAAATGCTAGAGTTATTGTGAATATGTCAGCCAATTGATCCCCTGTAGCGATGTGAGGCAATTCTATATCTCCCTTAGCAACATTATCTCTTATAAAATGGTGTCTAATGTCAATGTGTTTCATTCAGGAGTACTGAATTGGGTTCTTAGAGATGCAAATTGCACTTGTGTTCTCACACATGATTGAGATGATTCCTACAGGTAGGCCAAGATCAAGAATTTGTTATTTTAACCATAGTACTTATGCAATGCAACTTCCTACTGCAATATATTCTGCCTCAGCTGTGGAAAGGGCTACTGAGTTTTGCTTCCTACTGGACCAAGACACTAATGATTGTCCTATGAATTGGCAGGTACCAGAGGTGCTCTTTCTATCTATCCTACATCTTGCAAAATCAGAATGTAAGTACCCTAAGATTTCAAAGGAAGTGTTGTGCCTAGGATACCAAATTCCTAAGTTTGGGGCTCCTAGTAGATATCTAAGGATTCTCTTGACCGAAGTTAAGTGAGACTCTTTAGGATCAGCTTGAAAACGGGTACAGAGGCACGCACTAAACATTATGCCCGATCTACTGGCAATTAGGTAAAGAAGGGATCCAATCATTCCTCTATACTTTTTTTGATCTACTGATTTTCCACTATGATATTTGTCTAATTAAATTATTAAGCTCATTAGTGTTTGGTTTTAGCACTATCCATTTCATATTTTTTCAAAATATCCTTAATGTATTTTATTTGGCTAAGAAATGTTTCGTTACCCACTTGTTTTACACTAAAGCCAAGAATGTAATTAAGTTCCCCCATCATGCTCATTTCAAACTCATTACTTACTATTTTTGAGAATTCGTCACATAAGTTTTTATCCGAAGATCCAAACAAGATGTCATCCACGTAAATTTGAACAATGAGAATTTCTTTTTTAATTTTTTATAAAAAGAGTGTAGTATCTATACTACCCTTTTCAAATCCTCTATCCAATAGGAATGAGCTAAGTCTTTCATATCATGCTCTAGGTGCTTACTTTAATCCATAAAGTGCCTTTTTTAATTTGAATACGTGATTTGAAAATTGTGAACTTTCAAATTCGGGAGGTTGCTCAACATAGACATCTTCCTTAATTACCCTATTCAGAAACACGCTCTTTACATCCATTTGATATAGTTTGAAGTTCTTAATGCAAGCAAAAGCTAAGACCGCTCTTATGGCTTTTAGTCTAGCAACAGGGGCAAAGGTTTCTTCAAAGTCTGTTCTCTCAATTCCCCTTAGCTACTAATCTGACTTTATTTCTTATTATTATTCCTGAATTATTCACCTTATTTTTAAGACCCATTTTTTCCAATAACACTTTATTCTTTAGGTCTCTTGTCTAACTCCTAAACATCATTCCTGGTGAATTTGTTCAGCTCTTCTTGCATTGCTAGAATCTAGAATTCATCTCCTAAGACTTGATCTATACTTGTAGGTTCTATCATAGAGATGAATGCTGAATGACTAATCTCTTTCCTAAGTCCATGCCTAGTCCTTGCACCTTCTGACGGGTCTCCTAAAATTAGCTCTTTAGGATGACTAGAAGAATATCTTCATTCTCTAGGCAATACTTCCTGAGGTTCTATCCTTTCTCCTAAGGTTATAGTCTCTACTCCTTGAATTTCCTCTATTTCATCATCTAAAATTTTAGATTCAGAGGGCCTATCTGATTCATCAAATACTACATGGGTGGACTCTTGTACTAATAGGGTTCTCTTATTAAAGATTCTATAGGCTTTACCTATAGATGAATAACCTAAGAAGACACCCTCATCAGATTTTGGATCAAATTTTCCTGAGGGATGTTTTCCATTATTCAAGATGAAGCACTTGCACCCAAAGACATGTAAGTGTGAAAGAATCGATGTCCTACCCTTAAGAAGTTCATAAGGAGTTTTATTCAGCTTAGATCTTATGTTTACCCTATTTAGAATATAACATGATGTGTTGACTGCTTCTGCCCAAAAGTATCTAGGAAGGGTGTACTCCGCTAACATTTCCCTAGCAGCTTGTACCAAGGTTCTATTCTTCCTTTCTGCTATACCATTTTGTTGAGGTGTTCTAGGGGCTGAGAAATTGTATTCTATTCCTATCTCTTGATAGAATGATTCAAATCTATCATTTTGAAGCTCTCCATCATAATCACTATAGATTGTTGAGATCTCACAACCTAATTTTTGTTGAATCCATGTGGAGAAAACTTTAAATTCATCAAAAGACTCATTCTTATGCTCTAGGAATCTTACCCAAGTGAACCTAGTGAAGTCATCTACAATCACAAATCCATAATTTTTTTCACCAAGGCTGACTGTACTAACGGGTCCAAATAGCTCCATGTGTAGGATTTCTAATGGCCTAGAGGTGATCATATCTCTAATTGAATGAAATGATGATTTGACTTATTTTCCTAGTTGGCAAGCATCACATATGTGATCCTTAGTAAAGTCTAACTTAGGTACACCTCTAACTATATTTTTTTTAGTGATGTTTCAAAGTGTTCTCATACTAGCATGGCATAGTCTCCTATGCCATAGCCATGAGTCATCAACTATAATGTTCAAACAAAATGAATTTGAACTATCAATGCAATCAAGGTCTAACATGTAAACATTATTCATTTTTTTTCCTTCTAAAACTAGTTTATCATTTAAACTAATCAGGCATTTATCAGAAAGAAATTTAATATCAAAACCTTTGTCACACAGTTGACTAATGCTAAGTAAGTTATGCTTCAAACCATCAACTAATAAAACATTTTCAATTAAAAAATTCTTAGCATTATTAATAGTACCTGGGCCTATCACTTTACTGGTAGTGTTGTCTCCCAATGTTACTTTGCCTCCAGTTCTGTTCTCTAGTAGGATGAACTTCTTCATATCCTAGTCATATGTCACGAGCAGCCACTATTCAGGTACCACATGCTCTCACTAGGTCTTTTGTGAGAGCATCCCTACAATTTCATTCAAGGATTAGATTTGGGAACCCAAGTGAGTTTGGGTTCCTCCTTATGCTTGCATGAATGAGATGTATGCATGCTATGCTGTGATGGTTGCAGTTTAGGTCTCCATACTAAGTGTGTCCTATGGTGAGTTGTGCATGTGCGAGCTATGTGACCTAGCATGCCACAAGAGAAGCACCTAACACCAACAAATGGATTCACTAACCTATTTGGGTGGTGATGCCTCTTCCTAAAGTTGTGTGATGCATGCTGTGTTGGGGGTTAACTAGGTTGGGCTAATGTGTGTGATGCAATTTCTTTTTCTAATTCTTTGATTCTTTCTTGAAAAGTGTTGTTTTTATATGTCAATCCATGAACTTCTATTTTTATGAAATGCTCACTGTGATCTACTCCTAACGCAAGTTTGTCTAATCTATGAAAAGCCTCTTCTAGTTCAACATGAGTGGTTTTCAAGGTTTCATGCATTTAAGTTAGTTCAATATGCTTCTTATTTAATGCATCATACTCATCAAGAAGTAGCATATGATCTCTATCTAAATCAGAATTTTCGTTAAATAAGTTAGCATGCTCGGTTTGTAAAGAACTAAATTCAATATTAAGCTTCGCATGCAGCTTTTTCAACTTCCTATATGAGTCATGGATATTCTCAGAAATAAGCAACAATTCTTCATATGAAAGTTGACATACCTCATCTTGATTCGATTGATCAAAGTTATCATTAGCCATAAGACACAAATTTGTTACCTCCTCCTCTTCTTCTTCTTCTAACGATTCTAAGGTAGAGTCAGCCCAAAAAGCTTTTTGTGTCTTCATCTTTCCTTTATTGTACTTGGCTTTTTCCTCGCCTTTATCCTTAGTTGGTTGGCTCTTCAAGTTGGGGCAATCAGCTCGAAGGTGACCTGACTTCTTGCACTCAAAACAGATTGTATCAAATGAAACTTTATTAGACTTTGAGCTTTTACCTTTATTCTAGCCGTTCTGATGACGCTTTTGTTTTCTCTTTAAGAAGTTCTTGAACTGTCGGGTCATTAAGGCTATGTCGTCTTCTTCCTCCCCTGCAGAGCTATTACTTTCTGAGTTGTTTGCTTTTAGTGCCACCGTTCGCTCCTTCTTCTTTTCACCTGCATCACTTTATCTTTGACTCACTCCTTACTCGTATGCAATGAGTGACCCAAGGAGATTATCAATAGAATAAACATTAAGATCTTCAAATTCATTGATAGCAATTATCTTAGCATCATAGGAACTAAGTAATCATCTCAGAATCTTATTAATTTTCTCAAAATTTGAAATCTCTCTACCTAATGCATGCAAGGATGTCACAATTTGGGTGAACCTAGTGTACATGTCAGATATTATTTCACTAGGTTTCATACGGAAGAGTTCATAATCATGCAATAGAATGTTAAGCCTAGACTGTTTTACTTCACTTGTTCCATCGTATGTAATACACAGTCTATCCCAAATCTCCTTACCATTAGTACAGGTAGAAACTCTCATATAGTCCTCAGACTTTAATGAAAAGAAAAAGAAATTTAAACACTTAGCATTCAATTGGCCTAATTCTCTATCCTTATTGCTCCATTCATTGAAAGGTACTAGATTTTTCATTCCATTTACAGTTTTAAATTATGCAATATATCCATCATTGACTAACATCCACATGCGGTAATTAATAGATTACAAAAATGCAGACATCCTAATTTTCCAAAAATCGAATGGAATGTTATCAAAAAGTGATGGACGGGTTATTGAATAACCCTCTGCGGTGTTACGATTACCAAAATGCGACAAGATCATTTTTTCAAGGTTTTATAAAACACTATTTTTGAAAGCAGGGTCTGATACCAATTGAAATAACTAGAGGGACAAGAGGGGGGGGGTGAATTGTGAAAACTATATAGCAAAAATTAAAACCTAAGCAAGAGTTCTAATTTTTTTATGATTTTAAAGTTTTAACATGAAAATTTAAACAACTTCTAAGGCAAAAAATTGAATTCAACGTGCAACAATATAATCTTTTTCTTTCACAAGTATTCACCAAACAAATATTATGAAATAAAAATGAACGCAAGAATAAAAAGCGATAAGGAAAAAGCACATCAAAATTTTTATAGTGGTTTGGTCAAACCATGACCTACGTCCACTCCTCGGAGTCCTCCGCTATGGGAATTTCACTACAAAATATAGCTCGCCTTTTTGCCCCCCTCAGCAAGGTGGAGAAGCCCTTACAATACTACCTTGTAGCAACTCGGTATGGCGGAGTGCCAAGCGCTGTCTTCACCCTCCTGGTGACGGCAGAGAACCTTCTCGTTTTTCTCCCTCCTAGAGAAGGCAGAGTACCTTCGAGGTCACGGATGTAGAAGAGTCTCCCCCTTAGAGAGCCTCCCACAAGTTCTTCCCAGGCCATAGGAGGAGCAAGATGCAGCAAGATTGGAGCAACCGTGTGATCTCCCTCACACATCTTCTCCCTCACCAAGCTCACCTTCTCCATCATCTCTCAACCCCACAAAACTTCTCAAGAGCTCTCCCAATGATTTTCTCTCTAATCACGTTCTCCTCTTCTATCTCTCTCTCAAAATATGACAATTTTGACACATTAAAAATGGGCTCCAAAATCCCTGAATTTGCAAAGTAGCCGTTACAATCGTACAGTACGATTAGTCATTATACAGTATGGTATGTATAAATAGGCTTCGTCTGGGTACAAACGTGTACGAACAGTTCAAAATAACTTGTACAGTATGATAGTAAATCGTACGGTACGATCCTTAACATTACTAATCGTATAGGAAGATAGCTAGGACGATCAAATGTAGTCTCTGTTCATCATATTGTATGATATACGTCATCCAGTATGAATAGTCAAAATCAAGGCATCATCCAGGACGAATTCAGGGACGATCAAATGTCATCTCTGGTACTGTACGATGAAACGAAAACAAAGGATAGTCCAGGACGATCTCCGGGACGATCAGAATTCATCTCTGTTCATCGTATTGTATGAATAAGGTCGTTCAGTATGATATTCAATTTGAAATTAAGCCTTGAATTATTCCACTAATCATGGGTTAATTTAAGTAAGTATTTAAAATAAATCATACTGTACGAAGAACTTCGTCCAGTACGAACGGCTGAGAAAACTTACTTAAGTTAATTTAATGGCTAGGGTTTTGGATTTGGAACACATAGTACAATACCATATAAATCGTACGGTACGAACTATTCACAAAAAAATATTTTACCAACTCAGGTCATACAGTACAAAATAAATTTGTATAGTACGATCACTAGAGAAGAAAAATCTTTATTTTTACTTTTAAAACCCTCTCCCCCTGTGTGTGTGCATGGTTGCTCAGACTTACATGCAGTTTATGGCCAGACTCAGGAAAATAAAAAATAAAATAAATAACAAAATATATTGTCAGACTCATACTCCTAATCTAACCATTCTTGAGTCTTCCTATCGTCCTGAGTAGCTTGTGATCTTCCTGAAATGTTAGTATTCACGGATAATAACCAATAATAAATGAAATTCAATGAATATTAAATCAGACGACATTATTTGTCATCATCAAAATCTTAAACTCGGGGTCATGGGTCGCAATAGCTAGTTCATAAGGGCTTAATAACCCTAACGAACTTTCAGTATGCTTGTCCGTCTATAAGATCAAGTTGGACAAAGATTGTATGAAACAAATCTTCAAAAATATAACTTTATAAAAATTCATTTCGCTATAATAATTGTTCTTAATAGTTTATGTTCATCTGTATGAACTTCCCAATCGTATGTATGAACCTTATTTTGTACTGTACGAATCATTCATTTTCTTTAAATTGGAAGCCTTTCTTTGAATTTCTTCATAGTCCTTTCCATTTTAAATCCATGTGTTCAAGTCTTATCAAATGGATAGCAAAGGCAAGAGAGTATGTCAGACCAAGGGAAGTTCATCTCGTACCAAAAGAGTTGACAGCTTTCTCTTGAAAGAAAATAAACAGGCCTATGATAGTTTTATTCAAGCCAAAATCACTCATTCTCGTCTTCTTATTGAAGAAGACATTAAACTTTTCAATTAAGCCCTTTGATTCTATTCAATTTTCCTTCATTCCCACCCTAATTTATGCATTTCATTTTGACACATTCTATTACTTTCTTACCAAATTGAGAATGAGAGAAAACCATATGGTAATGTTATCCTATGTTTTCCATCAAAGAGTTTAGATTACTAAGGAAGATTTAGGAAAACTTTTATACCTTATAACTGAAGGAGTTAAGGCACACTCCATGATTTCTAGAAGTGATTTTGATTGGTCAAAAGTTAATCAAACTCATAGGGGTATACCTTCCATCTCACATTTACCTTTTGTTCAAATACTAAATAAAAATCCCACGGCCATCTAACATGTCTTAAGAACTTCTATTATTCCTAAAGCTAGTGATCAAATAAATATTACCTCTCTACTTTCCATTGTTACGTATTTTATAATGAAGAACACTCCTATTGATGAAGTCCTATTGACCCTATACTACATCAATAATTTTGACTGACATTAGACTTCCTGCCATTGGACGAAAAAAGAATGTGGCTTTAGAACACCTGATTGCATATAGTCTGAAGAAGAAGTATAATCTTATTCTTCTCGATCCTCAAAATAATCTACCTATTTATTTTACTAATGCCTCATTTCATATTATGTTTCATCAGGATCAAGAAGATGAAGTAGATGAAATTGGAGAAGAAGAGCCCCCCTGCTCTAGCACATGCACCTACTCCTGCTCCTGGACTAGAGCATCATTTCTATAAAGGAATTATCCAGAGATTTCAAATACTTGAGTCTCATTTTGATCAACATTTTGATCATATTGAGACTCACTTGGACCAGCATGACTTTAGATATAATGAAGATATGGGCTGGGTGAGAGGACAAGTTGATTTAATTAACACTCAAGTAGCTACCATCAATAGCTACTTTACCCAATGTAGTCCTCCATAGCCTCCTCCAAATCAAGATTCCCCAAGATATTAGTGTGATTATCACATTTTTTTAATATTCTAGTTTGATTGTAATATTTCATTTATGATGTTTAGTTTAGATGCTTTGTATTGAAATTATCACATTTTATTTATGATCTTTTTATTGAAATTTGATTATGTTCTACATTTAAAAAAATGTTAAGTTCTTCTTGATGTTTGTGAGTTATTATTAACTAATCAAAAATGTTAATTTAAAGGATAAACTTTGTAAAAAATAATGTTATATCCTTAAATATATTTTTACTCACACTTTAAATCAAATAAAAATTGGATTTATGTAAGGATATTATCTTCATGTTTTAATGAACGTTTATCTTAATAGTTATAATTATTACAAAAATGTAACTTTCTTTTTTTTATTTTATTATTCAAAGTGTTTTTTTTTATTATTATTCATTGAATTTTATTTTGTGGTTTAATCTTCTTATATAAGATTTTTTTTTTCTTTTATTTTGAAGAAAATTGCACAACCTAAGATTTGTTGATTTAAGGTGTGAAAAGAACAAAATGCCAAAAGATGCACAAAGATTTTCAAATTAGAAAAGAGGCACAAAATGAGCACAACTTGAAAATGAAATTACTAGATGCGCCAAGAGGCGGGTGAATTGGATTATTAAAAACTTCTTTAATGAAAAGAAATATCTTTTTATGACTTTATACGAAAGAGAATTTCATTCATAATAAAAAGATAGATAATCAATTTCATCTACGCAATAAATCGCAATAAAAAATATATGCGGAAATAAAGTGCAGGAAAAATAAAGGAAAGAACACACCAATTTATAGTAGTTTGGTCAAACCATGACCTACGTCCACTCCCCGGAGGCACCCTCCGAGTATTACACTAAACCTTTAGTGATTCTCCTTTAGAGCCCACAGCTAGGCAGATAAGCCCTTACACAATCACTTCGACCTTCCCCGGTGCGGTGGAGGAGCCAGGTCCTTTGACACCAACGAGATCTTCTTCTTCCCAAAACTTCCTTCAAGATGAACCATGAATCCGATGGTACTGAGGTGCAAGCTCGCCGGAGCAACCGTGTGAAATATCCTTCACACTCCCTTGAAACCCCCTCCAAGGTTCTTCTCCCTCTCTCAAACTCCACCCTTTCCTCTCTCCCTTTCAAGTCCTCTCTTCAAGTATTCTTAAAAAATGAAGCCATAATGGCTGCCAAAAGACTCTTACAAAGTCTTATGAGAGTGCTTAAATAGAGGGCTCAAAACCCCTAAAAGAACTCAATTCGGGCTTCAAATATCATGCCGTACGATCGCAAGATCGTCCCATACGATGTGCAGAAATTGACCTGTTAGTACTGTACGATGTCCAGTTAGTACTGTACGAACAGTTCAATAAATGGGTAGTTCGCCAAAATTGTCTCTGTTGATCGTCCAGGATGATTCAGTTCATACAGTACAATCAATACATCAAAATTAATCCGTTTTCATTGAATATTCATCGGATAAAATTAGGCAATAATTTAAACATCGTACAGTACGATCATTATCGTACAGTACGAGCAAAACAACTTTAAATTCAAATTCTTGCCTAATTTAATCGACTGCAAGCTTTCTAAATATACCAGATTGTATAGTACGATGTGGTGAACATATAGTACGATTAGTTATACTCAAAAATAATCTTTCCAGGAAAAATAAAATATTTTAATTTATTTCTGTTACACCAGATCGTACAGTACGAAATAAATTCGTACAGTACGATGAACAGAAAAGTTAAAATATTTATAATCGTTTTTTGCTCCCTCTGTGTGTGTGCATGATCAACAAACTAACATACATCATTACAAGACTTGACTCAATAAATGAAAATTACAGACTCATTTAATACGACCAATTCTATGCAATCTTGATCCTTGAATCTTCAAAGAACGGTGCGGGATATACCTGAAATATTAGTCAACATAGAAAGAAATATGCACTGCAAATACCAGGTGAAATAAAATATTAATAAATATTATTTGTTATCATCAAAAATCATAAACTCGGAAGCCCGAGTTACAACAGAAAAGATGTGCAATGTTTGCCAAACAAAAGTCAAAAGGAAAAGATATAAAATTGAGACACAATCTTAATTCTAGTTGATAAGAGGCTTAAAATGAGCCCACACTACATTTTATTCTTTCCTCTATATCTCCAATTCCTAGAAAAATCCATGCATTAAATAATTATTTCAACTATTGAATTTGAAAACTTTTTTATTTCTTGTCAATTATTTTTGAGATTATTATTTTATTTGATATTTTTGTTTTCTAGAATGAGCATTGAACCTGATCAACTTTCCTTTACTTAATGGTTCTTTGATTTTAAATATGACTTTAAAAATCTTGTAGGATCTTTATATTGTGTAATTTTTTTTTAAAATTATATTCCTTATCAGCATGTAGATTTTTCCATAATAACCTTCATATTCAAGAAGTGTTTTTTAGTGGTTTTCCCCTCTTTTTACTTATGTCAAAAGGGGGAGGTTGTTTGTGTTTGGTTTATTATCATTGTCTGTGTTTTGAAGTTCTTTGAGTTTTTCTTGTGTTTGGTTTGATGACATAATGGATGTCAAAATGCTCTCATGAGGAGCTTGTTTATAATTATGGTTATTTGATGTTTTCTTATAAACTTGGTCTCATTTCGTGCTTGATTGTTTTTTGGACTTTTTGGTGTTTGTATTTTTGTATTTGTTTGCCTCATAGATTATTTTCTTCTCTATTATAAAGATAAAAATTAAAAAAAAAAGAGGGACAATATTTTATTTTCCTCAGGGTGTTTAAGGTTTATTAATTAAGGTGAAGCTTATGAGAGAAGAGCTGTTTTCTGTATTTCAAACAATAAATATTTTTTTTCATCACCAAAAAAGGGGGAGATTGTTAAAAATAATATTGAGAATGTGATTTTTTTATGATAGAAAAATATTATTATTCTGATAATTTTATTATTTCTCCTAGCATGAATTGGACATTTCTTATTATTTTTGTGTGTACTAACATTTCATAAAATTCATTTACTACTCAAGTCTGTTGAAAACTTCAAGACAAGGGTAGAATAGGATGTCCTATAATAGAGTTTATATATTTCTATTTTTTTAATCCTTGAGTCTGAGCAAGAGAGATTATAATTTGGTAGCTGTGCACACACATAAGGGGAGAGTTGTAAAAAATTTTTTAAGTCTGATCGTACTATACAATATTTAATTATAATATATGATTTAATAGTTTTTTTCTCCAAAATGCAGTTAATTAAATCAAGGCTTAAAATTTTTTAAATGTTCATATTATATCATGTTAGGTCATACAGACGACTGATAGAGTACATAATTCCTTTCATCCTAGATCGTATGATATGAACTAGTTCATTTTGAACTATTTATACTATACGATGTCAGGTCGTACAAATGACTGATAGAGTACAAAATTCCTTTCATCCCAGATTATACCATTCGAACTAGTTTATTTTGAATTGTTCATACTATACGATGTTAGGTCATACTGATAACTGACAATGTACAAAATTCTTTTCATCCCAGATCAAACCATATAAACTAGTTCATTTTGAACTATTCATACCATTCGATGTCCAGTCGTACAGATGACTAACAGAGTACAAATTTTGTTTCATACTAGATCGTATCATATGAATACATTCATTTTTCAATAGTTCGTACAGTATGATGTAAAATCATATAGATGATTGATAGTGTATGAAATTAGTATCATATATGGTCATACCATACAAATACATTTGTTGTTTTAAATATTCGTACAACATGATCTAAATTCTTACAGACAACTAACTATATACAAATCTATGTTCGTCCCAGTTTGTACCAAAAAAAACCCTTATTTTTGAGCTGATAGAACTATATGATCGTATAGTGTGAAGTTAAGTTAGTTGACTTGAAGTTTTTAGTTTTTGGATGATTTTTCATGCAGTTTCTATATAAGGAGTCCTAAAAACTATCATATAATCTTTTGCTATGAATTTCTTTTGAGAGGGACCATAGAGAGTGTGTTTGGGAGAGATTTTTGAGAGTAAAGAGTGAGAGATCTAGCGAAGGGAAATTTTGAGGGATCCATAAGGTTGCCCATAGTGAGGATCTCTTTGTCTTCTTCAAGTTTCTGCCAATCTTCTTTGGAGGCTTTCAAGAGAAGATTCTCAATATTGGAGCATGGTACTCTGTTTTCTCTAAGAGGATGAAAAAGGATCTAAAGGTACTCTACCTTCACCAATAGGGTGAAAAAGGACATCACAGTACTCTACCTTCACCAGGAGGGTAAAAAAGGATATGAAGACACTCTTCCATCAACAGGATGGTCAAAAAAGATGTAACGGCACGTTGCCATCACTTTTTTTTTTGAAAGATGCATAAAGCAATAGCATTTTAAAGAAATTAGACCTAATACAAACTAGTAACATCATCACACTCCTCCTTTAATAATTGAATAAAATAAGGAGGACTATGATCCATTCTAATATCAGCCCAAACAAAGTTACCACTAAGAGCATAGTTAGCACAAACGTCCGCTAACTTCTTACAATCCCTATTATATAATTAAAAATAACATGATTAAAATATTTAATAAAAGATATAAATTCAAATCCAAAGGCGGGCTTATAAATCTCCATCATCTTGATACCATCATGAATGTTTTTAATCACATTTGCATTGTCCCCTTCAATTATGATGCCTTTGTATTGCATCATCCAAACTTTGAAAACACATTTCAAAGAATAAATAGCTTCCATTTCTAACTAAGAGATATCCTAATAAACACAATTGAATCCAAATCTATATAGAAACCTTCCTTTATGATCCCAAAAAACACCTCCAACTCCAGCTTTATATGATGTTAACAAGGAAGCGTCTACATTAACTTTGATCTAATTAGGTGGTGGAGGATGCCAACAATTTCTGAACAACCGAACTGGTTGATTAGCATCCCATATGCCCAAATTATGTCTATTTGAGATAAAAATAGAAGCTACTCCAACTGAATTTGTTGCAATACTAAGATTACTATCTTTCTTATCTCCATGAATATTCTTATTTCAAGATTTCCAAAAGAAAAAAATATATAAACAATATAGATTAGCAAGAAAAGTTTTGCTAGAAGCATTTAGTTCCAACCAGCTACAGCATCAGCAAAAGTTCCAAAAATAGGGATTTGAAATCCCCAATAATTCAAAATTTGAGCAATTTGAACAAGTTTAGAGCAACTAACTGCAGCATGTTCATAATCTTCTCTTTTTATACATCCTCTAGGACATAAATTACCGTCTCTTAATCATCTATATTCCAAAAAATGGAATGTAGAAATAGCCTTGTGATGTAATCTCAACTAGAATACTTCAATCCTTGGATTAAGTTTAATTTTCTTAATCCATAACCAATACATCTGCATAGCTGGATTGCTCATAACAGGTTCAAATGCTAAAGCCGATAAAGATTTTCTAGTAACTTGATACAAAAGCTCCACTTGATCCTTATTATAATTAGGATCAATCTTAATATTGCATATTATATTGATCAATTCCTTTCCAAACAAAATTTTTTAGCTCCTCCATGTCCCATACTCCATTTTTAATAAAGTAATCAATAGTTATAACATCACTTTGTAAAATAGAAAGAAATGTAGGCCATTTACTTAAGATTTTATCCAATACCCAAACATCCTCTATCACATTAATAGATTCCTCATTGGAAATCTTCCATCTAACTATTAGTTTTAGAGCTTTTGGCACCACTCAAAATGATCTTCCAAGTAATTGACATGTTCTGCTTAAAATCAAAATTCTAGCAATACGAACCATATCATGGTTCAAAGGTTTTATGCAGCAGTGAGTCAGCATCATTAATGAACTCCATGCAATCTTTTCCCTTAATGCTCCCACTTTGTTAACACATGAATGAAGACCACGGCCCCCCAAATGAATCGGCTTACACAATGATTCCCAGCACACATAATGAAGTCCACTTCTACTATCATTTTTATGCCAAAAAAATTCCCTACAAACTTTATCAATTTCAGCCAAAAAACATATAGGCAAAAGAGAATGAGTGCAATGAAATACTGGGATTGAAATAATAATTTTTTTGATAAGAATAAATTTCCCTGATAAAGAGATAAATTTATTTCCCCAAGTATTAAGCATTCTAATAACTTTATCCAACATGAACATGAAATCCATTGTCACAAGTGTCCTCAAAGCAATCTTGACACCCAAGTTATTAAATTCTTTAACAGTTTTAAATCCCTTTACACGAGCAATACTTTTCTTCCTCCTCTTCGCCACTTTCCCAAAAAGAATAGAAGATTTTTTAAAATTAATTTTCTGGCCCGTCCAACTATAATAGTCTAATAGAATACTCATAATCTTCTTCACAAATTTCACATTAGCTTCAAAAAAAAATTAAAATATCATCTGCATAAAGCAAATGAGAGATCCTTGGAGCATTTGGGTGAACTTTTATCCCTATCTCATTCTCTCCTTGTATTAAAGCATTCGATAAAAGTTGAGAGCATAAAAAAATGGAAAAGGAGATAAGGGAAAACCTTGATCAAATCCACTTCGAGCACTAATCCAATTTGAAGAATTCCCATTGACTAATATAAAAAGTCCTGGATTTTCTACACATTTCATAATACGCTTAGAAAAATTTAAAGGGAAGCCAAAATATTTCAAAATCTGCTCCAGAGTTCTCCATGCCATATTATCATAAGCTTATTCCATATCTATTTTGAATGAATCCAATCCTTTAGAAGATTTTGAACCCCTAAATTTATGAAAGATTTCTTGAGCAATTAAGACATGTTCTAATAAGGAACGGCCCTTTATGAAAGCTAATTGACTTCCTGAAATTAGTTCTGTAAGAATAGATACAAATCTATTAAGGAGAATTTTAGCCACAGGTTTATAAATAGTTTTACATAAACTTATAGGCCTAAAACTTGAAGGAATCATAGGCTTATCCTCCTTTGGAATGAGCATAATCAAAGTATCTTTCCAATTGGAATCCATTTTCCCAGTAGAAAAAAAATGCTTAATAACATTCCAAATATCTATTTTAATAATGAACCAATAAGCTTTGACAAAAGAGTGTGTAATTCCATTTACACCCGATGAAATCCCTCCACCAAGTTGATTGATAGCTCCCATAACTTCCTCCATAGATATTTTAGTTTCCAAGATTTTATATCATTTTCATTCAGCACACACCTAAGAGAAGGCCGGGCATTCAAAGAACAATCTCTAGCCTCCCACTTAGTTTTAAAGAAATTGAAAAAGGTACTTTCAATCCGATCTTGGTCCTCTACCAACAATCCATATCCATCCTTGATTTTATAAATATGTTTAGCATTCCTCTTAGAACTTGCAAATGAATGAAAAAAACTTAGAATTCATATCCCCATCTTTGATCCATTTCACCTTTTTGCTCGTTGCCTCCACCATGTGTTCAACCGAGCAAGTGTGCTATTAAGCTCATTTACTTTTGTTCTGGGAACCAGAATTTTATCATCTTAAAGACCTCCACCATTTGCTTCCTCCATTTGAAACTCTAAAATTTTCTTCTTAAGGGATTCCTTCAATTGATTAAGATCTTTTAACTTGGATTTGCTCCAGTAGAATGGGCTTTTAAAGCCCTTTTAAATTTGATATTTAGAATATCAAAATATTCTTCCACAATATTCTTATTCCAAGCTTTTTGAACTATGGAAGCTGAAGCAAAATGAGAAGCCAAGTGTCTTCAAACATGATATTCAAGTTTGGCTTCGGAGCTCCATTCCATAGATCATAACAATATGACAATGATCTAATGCCACTCTAGTAAGATGACGAACCACCAATAACTAAGAATAATTAACAATAGCATATTTAACAAAGCATTTATCTATTTTTTTGTAAAATATGTGCTCCCCTAGCTTTTTTATTGCACCAAGTAAACTTTGGTCAAATAAAATCCTCTTCATCATAATCACTATTAGTTAAAAATAACATCATTTCCTTTGGTCCTTGGGAAAAGGCAAACCTTTTCCCTCCCCTTTTATCATCTTTTGACAACATGCAATAAAATTACAACACACCATATATGGCCTATCTTTATAAGCAAAAACTCTCAAATTATTCCTTAGCTCCCTCCTTTTATAAATATCTTTATTCCCATAAATAGTTGATATCATCCATACACCTTTATTATAGATTTCTAAATCTCCAATCACACAATGATATGAAGAATACAAAGTAGTAAAGGAAGCAACATTAGATTTCCATAACACCAAGATCCCCCCAGATAATCCATCTGAAGGAAGATGAAAGAAATTCCAATTTACTTCAATAAGAAAATTAGTATCCTTTCTATCCATAGAAGATACCATTGTCTCTAGCAAACCAACAAAAATCACACCATTATCCTCCACAAATTATTTAAGATATAGAGAAGCATGAACTTTCCTAGCTCCTCTACAAATCCAAAAAGCAAGTGAATTCATTGATTAGAAGAGGAGCAAATCCTGGCTGCTTTGCCTTTCTTCCCCACATCAAATTTTCTACTTATCGTTATTAGCTTAATTGGGCCAAGTGTCTTGAGTTCCTTACCCAATTTTCTTTTGACAGAAGTAGCACCAATCTTATTGTCTTCTTCAACCTTAGCCAAATCATTTTTATTTTTAGAAACAATATCGCCTTCCCCATTACCACATCCAACATTACAGTAAATATCGACAACCCCATCCAAAGCACAAACAACAGAGGGTACCTCCTCTTTTAAATTATTTAGAGCATCAAACATATTTTTATTTAGAATCTTAGGAAAAGGAATTGAATTACAATTCTAACTTATATTTGAGCCAGCATCATCCTCAGGAACAGCAACAATAGGTTTCAGCATGCATTCAGTTAGTTCTCCATCTTCAGTTGCCTCATCACCTTCAACAACAATAGAAGCTTCATTGGTTTCAGTAGAAGTAATTCCAATAGATTCAACAATAGCATCTTAATGTCCTTGATCTGGAACAATAATACCTATAGAATCAATTTTTAACTTTCCTTTATCAACAACAAAATGATTCTCATTCTTATATTTGGGGGCATTTAGAAACATATTTCTTCTAGAAGCATTATACCTCTTCTTTCCATATTTAACATGAACCTAAGGTCCATATCCTTCTTATAAACATCAAGTAGCCTTAGCTTCTTGACCAGCAATAACAACACCACCATTCCCGACATCAACATCTTCATGACCAGCAACAACTGGAGGCTCAAATGAAACCTTCCCTTCTTTGTTCAACACCAATCTATTTTCTGGGCAATTGCTTATTAGGTGACCAATTTTATCACACTTAAAGCAAAGTTTTGAAACTTTTTCATATTCAATCTTTTGAAAGAATCTGCCCGAACCACCTTCCACCCAAACACCTAATGGAAGTTATTTATTTAACATGATTCGAACACTTACTATAGCAAATTCTCTCCTTCCACATTAAAACATGTTCCCATCTAATAAAAATGGGTTACCCACTTGAGATGCAATTCCAGAGATATTCATCTCATCCTAGCATTGCAATGGTAGATTAGGCATTCTAATCCACACCGAAGCTGAAAGACCTTTCAGAGAATTTGGAGAGAAAGTTAGTGACCACTTATCAATACCAACATTATGGCCTTTCTCAAACCAAGGTCCCTCTGTTAAGATTGATTCCATAACATTAACTTTATCACAAGAACAAAGAACCCATTCTAATCCCAAAATGGTAAGATGGAGTTTTCCAAAATGACTCCATTGTCTTCTTAACTCAGGACCAATCACATGAAAAGGGATGTTGTCACAAAAACATTGATGACTAAAGCATTTTCCAATCTTTTAGAATTTTCCAAAAAATTTCCCATACATAACTTAACATCTCTTCCATCCTCTATAAAAAATGATCCTAAGTCTAGGTTATCAACTTTCAAATTTGATTTTCTAACCCAAGCATTTAACTTCACAGTACCCATAGTATTAACTATTTTTTTAGTAGAAACATCATTACACACTTGCTCAACAAAGTTCAAATCTCCTGAGATACATTGACAAACTTTCTCCAAATCACTCGACTTAATAAAGGAATTAGCAATAGACCTAAGAGGACTAAGAACATTCACCTTATCTGTAATTACATTAGAAACATCCACCAAAGCAACACTACTAAAGTTATTTTCAACTTTATTAGGCAGATTCCTAGGACTAGTAGGATTTGAATTACAAAACCTACTCACATGAATCTTCAATCTAGAAGAAGGCAAAGCCTCTAAATTTGGACTTACATAATCCAAATTCAAATTTTAAGAGAAAAAAGGTTTGGGACTTTTAATTCCCTCATCAAGAAGAACATCCTTGCCCTTCCCAATCATTGAAAATTCCTTATTCTTATTCATCAAAGCTCCTTTATTAATGGTCAAAGGCTTCTCTTTAATAATATGATTGCAGCTTCTCACAAATAATGAACCATCAGAGACATCATTAAAGATATCAATGGAAGAACGAACAATAGGCTTCATGTTTGGAGGAACAGTCCTCCAAGTACCACCAGATGAATGACAAGTGTCACCCATTAGAAGAATACAAGATGACCGGAGATAAACCGCCGTCGAGGCGAGGCGGCGCAAAAACAAAGGAAACAAAAATTTCAAATTCACTCACTTTCTCTCTAGAAATGTTAATATCTCTCTCTAAAAATTGTACTCTCTCTACAATAATTCCATAAAATAAAGATGCTTGTTTAAAAAGTGTCGGTAAGCTGCCATCACTTGGAGAGTATTAAAGGCGTCAACTCTCTATCGCACCAGGTTGGTGGAAGAGAGTTTTCTAGGGCTTCTACATCTTGTAGATGGGGTTATTGGAGAGTCACTATTGTTTAGTCCAATATATGGAGATGGAGTCTCTAAGTAGTGAATGTAGGTCAAGTTTGACTAAACCACTATAAAATCTGGTGTTTTGCTTTCGTAATTTATTTTTCTTGCATTTTTATTTTTAACATTTTAAATTTATGTGGTTGAAAATTCTTGTGATACTCGTTTCATTAAAAACAACTGCATATTTCAATATCAATTATTTAATTTTTTTTTTAAATCTTTCAAAAATTTAGGAGGATAGTTCTAAGAGGCCTAACAAGTAACTCAAACTTTTAGTAAGGCTCTCCTCTCTCAATAACTCACCTCTCTCTCATAAGAACAAAGCTCTCTCTTTGAACCCTAACCTTCAAAAGAGATCCATTAGAAAAATTGGCCATCCTCTTATATGAATTGAGAGATACATTTATGCCAAGATTAAAAAACCCTAACTTTTTAATTTGGGTTATTCAGTTCTTATAGTACGATCTACAGATCATAAAATATGATTGGGTTAAAATCTCTATCGGTCTTATATGATGAATGAAACCCGATACGATCAGTTCAAGAATCTAAAACTAATGGTACCATAAAAATAATTTATCACACAATATGATTATTACATTTACCTTAGTTTATTTAGGATGATATTTGGGATAATAAAAAATCATCTTTATTGATTATCTAGTATGATTTATCTTCATATTATACGATTAGTTCAATAAACCAAGAATCATCCAAAAAGATCACTGGGATGATAAAATATTATCTATGTTGATTGTCTAGTATGACTAAGATCATATCATACAAATGAATTGATTAATTAAATCTTGATTTGATTGCCTAATTATAGGGATTAATTTATACAATATTTAAAATATTGTATAGTATGAATATATTCATACAATATGATTAGTTTAAAATTAAATTTTAAAATTCTACCTAAATTTAATTAGAGGATGGGGACTTAAATTTAATATGGCATTCCTATACGATTAAGTTCGTATAGTATGATTAGTTCAACTTCTTTAATATCTCAATTACCTACTTTAATTTATTATATGATTAACATATCGTACTATATGATTTAGATCGTATAATACTTACTATAAAAATTTTGAACTTCTAAATTTCCCTCCCCTTTATGAGTATTCACTGTTGCTAAGCTAGAACACACCTTTTACAAGACAATTGACTCAAGATAAAAAAAAAAAAGTTGAAATACATACTCTTACAAACATCTAACATATTCTATCAAGCCTTGAGTTTTGATCATATGCTGATGGATGGTGTACGATGTACATGAAATGTTAGTACACATAAGAGAAATATGTAACAATATATAAGGCTCAATTTTTTTATAAATGATTTAGTGTCAATAGTCCCTTATAAAAATCAATTATCTAATAAAAATGTCTAAGTTTATCATATCATACTCTAGGTGCTGATTTTAATCTATATAATGCCATTTTCAATTTTTATAAATGATCATAAGATGTTGCAATTCAAATCATATTGGTTACTCAATATATACATCATCATCTACCACTCAAGTTAAAATGCATTATTTCCATCTATGTGATATAATTAAAATCCTTTTAAATATATAATTGCTACTAAAAACTTTATAGCTACAAATCTACCATTTTCCCCTTATTTCTCACTACTAATCAAAAGTCATTTAATTTATTCTTAAATACTTATTTAGTGCAATTACACTTTGATTAGGTGTTCTAGATACTAACTCCCACACATCATTTTAATAAAATTGATTTAGTTATTCTTTATTAACTATAATAAAAAACACATCATATAAGGCATTATCTACACTAATATGCTCACCAATAAAGATACAAGGTGGTATGACAAACCTCTTATCTAAGGTTATACTAGTATGAGCTCCATAAGAAGGATCTTCTATAATTAAGTCTCTACGGTGGCTCGATGCGTACTTCCAATATTTAGATAATGTCAAATGGATATTTAATTTAACTTCCAAGCCTATAATTTTCAACACTATACTAAATATTTTCCTCATTCTCTCGTTCTCTCCCTAGTTTTATAGGTTGCACAACATAATCATATTCATCAAATATAACATGCATTAATTTTTTTAACTACAAGTATTATTTTATTAAATAGTCTATAAGTTTTTTTCTAAAGTGGAGTAAGCTAGAAATATAACTTCATCTTAATTTCCATCGAATTTCCCCAAACTTATTTTTTCATTATTTAACATGAAACACTTACACCCAAAAATATTTACATGTGACTTATTAGGAATTCTTCCTTTCAAAACCTCATTGGGGGGTTTGTTCAGCTTTAGTCTTATTTTTACCTAATTCAACACAAAACATACTATATTTATTAGTTCAACCTAAAAATATTTTAGTAATTTGAGCTATTTCAATATTTTTATAGTAGCTTCAATTAGGGTTTTATTATTCTTTTGTTTGTCCCCTTTTACTTTAATGTCTTAGGAGCTAAGAAGTTATTATTCATCCCTATCTCCTAATGAAAAGTTTCAAAATTTTCATTTTTAAACTCCCTACAATGGTCACTATGGATAGTAAATATTGTATAACCTATCTTCTTAATACATATAGCAAACAGTTTAAACTCATAAAAAGAATCACTCAATCAAGTGAACCTAATGCGGTCATTTAATATCGTAAATATATAGGACTTCACTCCCAAAATTATTGTGTTAATGGGTCAAAACAAATCTAAATGAAACTTCTCAAGTAATATAAAAGTTACTATGTCATTAATAGGGTGAAATAACGACCTAAACTATTATTTCTATCTAACACACATCACAAAAGTGGTCATATTGAATTTTAATTTTAGCACCACTCTAAGTAACTCTAAATGTGTAATCTTCCTAAGTGTATTCATACTAGCATAACAAAGGCTTTTATGCAACAACTAAGACTCATATTTATGGTTTTTAGGCAATAGAATATCTTAAACCTACTTATATATAAACCATCTAAAATAACTTTACCATACACATAAATCAAATATGTATAATGTTGTGAATCTAAGATTATGTATTAGACTTTTGATGATAGCAAACATTCATGTTTTTCTACGACTGCCTTGCCTACTAACTTTTTAGGTCCACAAGATCGAATGCAACTCAAGAACAGCTCAAGATTGGGTAGATTTAGTCTAAGTCAATCTGTAATGTTTTTTATTTTTCTTGAGTCTATTGTAAAAATGGTTCCTCATGCTAAGTAACCTTGCACACACACACTTGAGGGATTTTCTATGTTTTTTTATTTTGAGTACATCAGCCTGGATGATGTTCATATCGGCCAGGACGATCCGACTAAAAACAAAAACCCTAATTAAGGCATCCTGGTTAAGGCAGACGTCATTCAGCACATCATTTTGGATGATCCTTGTATCAGCCAGGACGATAGGCTCAAATAGAAAAGAATCAGCCTCCATGATCAATTTTGGTATTCCTTATTTCAGGACATCGGTCAGGATGATTTATACATCAGCCTGGATGATGCATCACCTTTATACATAAATTAATCTGGTAATTATGGAAAGCAATTAAGACTGATTGATACAATCACATCGGCCGAGCCGATCGTAGGATCGGCCGAGACAATGTCCTTGATGATTAACATCAGCCAGACTATATTCCGGGTGATGTTCAGGATGACTGTACTTAAATTTGAACTAGTCAGCCAGAACGATATTATATCGGACTGGACGATGTAACGAATTTTCTTCTGATCATCCCAAATCATCCTAGCTGATTGAGCTTATTTTATACTAATCGGCCAGGACAATATTCCTATCGTCCTGGACGATAATGTCGGTTCTTGAAATTCTATATTTTTTTTTTTAATCTTGCAATAGCAAATGCATTAATGGAAAGAAATAAAACCAGGATACAAACTAAAGAAAATGTTCACATTCTTTCTTCGAAAGATAGCCTAAGGAAGAAGGGATGTTAGAAAAAGAAAAACTATCAAAACAGAAATTGTTATCTAAAGCCATAGTGGCACACATGTCAACTGCTTTATTTCCATTTCTATGAATATGGTTGAAAATTACCTTATTGAAATCAGCCAAGAATAGAAGACTTTCATCTATGTGGTTGTAGCTTTGCCACTTCGCCTTATTCAAAGAATCTTGAATGAATTTGATAACATTGATTTTATCACCTTCTATTAGGAGTCCTTTGAATTCAACCATCCACAGTTGTATATTTCCTGATTGAACTCACAACAGCTAGCTCAAGATTTGTGATGTCCCAATGAGTTCTGTTTTCCCCAAAGGCAATCAATAATCTACCTTTGTCATCTCTAAAACAACCTCCAATGCCCGCATTATAAGAAGATAGAAGAATCGCATCTACATTGATCTTAATCCATCCTTGTAGTGGAGGGTGCCAAAAAGTTTGAAACTCCTGAGGGAGATTAGCACCCCAGCTAGCAATGAGAGGATTAGAAGATAGGTAAGTCATGGATAACACATTTGTTGTAGTTGCTGTAACCGTATTAGCCTGCTTGCCATGGGCCACCTCATTTCTGTTTTTCCAATTCCAGTACACAACATTACAATAGAGGATCACTACATTTGGTGCAGTCATAGAAAGGCGTTTAAGTTCACAAAGACAGTCCTCCATTGAATTAAAAACTGGAACAAAAATACCCCAGTCCTGGATCTTTTTCAGCACTTCCCGCAAATGTCTGCAACCAGTAGTTATATGCAACAGGTTTTCAACTTCACCACATCCTCTAATACATCGATCATCAGTACAGATTGTTCTGAATTTTAAGAACTCATTAGTTGGGATAACACCTCTACTTTCTCTCCACCAAAACACTTATACATGAGCCGTCATTTTTAATTTCTTTAGCCAATTATTAAAACCAGAAACTGCTTCATAATCTTGCTTACTACTGCAGTGAGCTTCATATGCCCTTGCTGTAATGGTTTTGCCAGACAAGGAATGGATTTCCTCCATAAAATCCTCCAGAATTTCACGCTCAACCTTGATTTGTATAATTAAGGTAATTAGATTTTCATTGAAATAACATAGCAGCTCCTCCTTCTTCCATGAACAATTCGAATCAATAAAATGGTTTAGCTTTAAACCCTCCAACCCTTAGCAATCAGCCATGAGAGGCCATTCACTGAAACTTTTATCTAATAACCAAACATCATTAATAACATCAATGCTTCTACCATTAGCTATCCTCCAGCTCAATAGAGGTTTCAAATATCTAGCTCCTTCATTCAACACTTTCCAAGAAACAGAGGTATTTCTCTTGTTTTTAATATTCCAAACATCATTTCCATACTTGGCTGTAACCACACGTGAAAGTAGAGACTCAGGCTCTTGGATCATTCTCCATGTTAATCTAGCCTTAAGAGGTCCAACTCTATCAACAGCCGAATGCAAATTCCACCCTCCTTTATCTGTTGATTTGCATAGAGTGTTCCAAGATACATAATGCATTCCCTTCTTACCATTTCTCTTGTTCCAAATAAAATATTGCAGCATTTATCAATCTCTAGAAGAACTTTCTTAGGTACCATATTGTGAGTTGAAATGAAGTTAGGAAGAGATAGCAGCGATGTCTTTACAAGGAGAAGTTTTCCTGCCAAGGAAAGGCATTTACCTCCCCAAGAGTTTAACTTCTGCAGAACACTATCAATCAGAAATTGAAAATCTGCTCTCATTGGCTTTCTAAGCAGCAGCTGGACACCAAGATAATGCAGTTCTTTAATTGTTCTAAAATTCAGAATTCTGTTTACCTGAAACTTTTCTATTCTTTTCATGGATTTGCTGAAGATAATTTGAGATTTTGCATTGCTTACTTTCAAACCAGTCCAATTACAGAAATTTGTAACAATGCTTCTTAATTTAATGGCCAAATTTTTTGAAGCATGAGAGAATATCAATACATCATCGACATATAAGAGGTGACTAATATTCTGAGATCTCTTTGAGATTCAAATTCCCAAATCCTGACCATCTTGAGCCATGGCTAAAGAAAACAGTTGAGAACACAAAATATAAAGATAAGGGGAGAGAGGGCAACCTTGACGAACCCCATTTGCAGCAGTAATCTATTTAGATGCTTTACCATTGATTATAAAAGAAAATCTGGCACCTTTAACACATTCCATAATCAGCCCAATTATCTTCACCGGCATGCCAACCATTTGCAACATATGTTCTAAAGTATCCCAACTCATATTGTCCTAAGCTTGCTCCATATCAAGCTTAACTACCATAAAACCTTTTTTTTTTGTGACTCTAAGCTTATGAAAAATCTCTTGAGCAATGAGGCAATGATCCAACAAAGAGCGACCATTAATAAAAGTAGCTTGTTCTTCAGTGACACATTTGGAGATACATTTCTTTACTCTATTAAAAATCATGGTAGCCACAATCTTGTAAGTAGTTTGAAAAAGGATTATAGGACTATAGTTGGATGGCTTGGTAGGATTTTTTATCTTTGGAATTAAGACTACTAACGTATCTTTCCATTCCTTATACAAATAACAAGTCTTAAAAAAACTGTCAATCGCCTTCCAAGTATCCTCTTCCACAATTTTCCAAAAAAAATTGAAAAAGGATGTTGTAATACCATCTAAAACTGGAGAGTTGTTATTACCTTGAGTGAAAACTGCTTTTATCAGCTCCTCCTTGGTGAATTCAGTCTCTAAAAGGTCAGCTTCCTCATCCGAGATCTGGAGATTCCTGGGGATTGAAGGCCAGCCCTATGGGTGGCAGTTCCTTGAAGCCCATTTTTTACTGAAAAAATCATGGAATACATCTTCAATTTGTCCAAAATCTTCTACCAACTGACCATCCTCATTTTTTCTTTGCCATATAAGGTTACCATTTCTCTTAGTTGAAGCATATTGATGAAAATACCTGGAATTCCTGTCCCCATCTTGATGCCATCTAATTTTTGCTCTTTGGTTCCACCAAGTGGCTAATCTACCCAAAGTAATATTTAATTCATGCACCTTGCTTCTAAGAAGATTCAATCTATCCACAGAAAAATTTTCACTACAAGCTTCTTCTTCTAACTGCAGTTTTTGAATGTCTTATTTTAACTTTTATTTTAACAAGTTCAAATCCTTACACTTGTTCTTGTTCCAAAAGTAAAGAGCTTTCAAGGTTTTTTTTAATTTCCTTTGAAGAATTTCAGCACTGGAACCATAATCAGATTTTCTCCATGCCTTAATCGCAATGTGCCAAGCTGCAGGAAAGGACTTGAAATTCTATTTAAAGGACCCTAATTTTCTCATACAAATTGACCTTTAGCTGCTGTCTTGACTTGAGAGAGCCAAGAGGAGAGGGAGAGAGAGGGAGAGAGAGGGAGGAACTTGTGAGGAGGAGTTTGTGAGAGGGATTCACAAAGGTTGCTCTAAGCAACATTCCAAGGCATCTTCTCCAGTCTTTGTCCTTTATCCTTGGGGGTTCAAGGGAGGTAAGCTTCAGTAATTGGTCGAGGTTCTCTGTCTGCTTCAGGAGGAAGCAAAAGAAGTCAAGGTTCTCTGCCTTCTTCAGGAGGAAGCAAAAGAAGTCAATGTTCTCTGCCTACTTCAGGAGGAAGCAAAAGGAGTTGGGTTCTCTGCCTACTTCAAGAGGAAGCAAAAATAGTTGGGTTCTCTGCCTACTTCAAGAGGAAGCAAAAGGAGTCGAGGTTCTCTGCCTACTTCAAGAGAAAGCAAAAGGAGTTGGGTTCTCTGCCAGTTTCAGGAGGAAACAAAAGGAGTTGGGTTCTCTGTCTGCTTCAGGAGGAAGCAAAAGGAGTTGGGTTCTCTACCTGCTTCAGTAGAAAGCAAAAGGAGTTGGGTTCTCTGCCTCGTCGAGGATGGATGAAAGGAGTTTTTGTGAGGGCTTCTCCGCCTTGCTATGGGAGCAAAAGGAGAGTCACTTTTGTAGTGCAATACTCAGAGGGCGCCTCAGGGGAGTGGATGTAGGTCGAGTTGACCGAACCACTATAAATCCGGTGTGATCTTTCTTTGTTTTATTTCCGCATTTATTTTTTTGCACTTTGATTTCTGTGGTGATTTTGGTTTGTGATTATGCTTCGATTATAAGAAGATTTTTTTAAAAAAATACCAATTCACCCCCCCCCTCTTGGTTAGCCTCGGGCTAGTTCTTAAGGGCTTAACATCCCTAACAAATTTTATATAAAATATATATAAAAATTTTATCATTTAGCTGACTAATATTTAACAAATTATATTTTAAACTATTTATTAATAGCACCTTTTTTATTGTAAATGAATTTATGCTATCCATAATACTTGAATCAATTACATTCTTTGTGGCTTTATCGTTAAAGGTAACCTTTCAACTATTCTTGGATAAGATTGCAATTAATTTGAATTTATCTTTAGTCATGTGATGTGAGCACCAATTTTTTGTTACAATCTAGGATCCCTACTTATGCCAAATATTATTCATTGAATTAATGTTTTTCTTAGTTGATATTTTGGATATTCTTTTTATTTGTAAGCACTAATGAAGCATGCAAAATATATAATGCTCAAGGCTACTATAAACTCAAGATTGGGTAGAATAGGATGTCAAGTAAGTAAGACCATACTTTTAATTTCTTTTATTTTAATTTCTTGAGTCTGACCACATAAGAGTGTATGTAATTGGGTGACCATGCATACAAACACAGGGGGAGTTAGAAAAACTTAATGTTAAAACTTTTCATACTAATCATACTATACAACTTACACTCATACTATACATTCAATTATACATAAAATGGGTTTCTACTAATTGAATAATTAATTTCTATAAACTAATCATATTGTACAATCCAGATTGTATTGTATGATTCGTTGCTATTTGAAAACCTTAGCTGCCACATAAATTAAGTAAGATATTTAAATTTTAAAATTTGAACTAATAGTACTATATGATATTATTTGTGATGTACAAAAATTTGAGATCTTACTTAAATTAACCCCTATAATTAGTCAATCAAATCATGGTTTAATTAATAGAAGTTGATTGTACTGTATAACTATGATCATACTGTACAATTGATTGAGATGAAGTTTGGTTTTCCTAAAGATGATACCAAACAAAAACCATTCTTTTGAACTAATCGTATTGTAGGAAGTTCACATCATATAGGATGAATCACTAAAAATAAACTAACCATACTGTACGATGATAGGTGAAAGTTCATATATGTTGTTAGAACATATAGAACTATCCTAAGGCTAACCAAGAAGGTGGGGGTGAATTGGTTATTAAAAATTTTCTTGGATTTTTTAAAACCTTTTTAGTTATTTTTATAAAATTAAATCACAAATCCTAAAACATGCAGTTATTTATATAAATGATTATCATAGATGATTTTCACACCACAAAATTTCAAATGCAGAAAAATAAAAAAGTAGGGAAAAATTAAAGGCAACAGAAGAACACCAAATTTTGTAATGGTTTCGTCAAACTAGACCAACATCCACTCCCTAATGACTCCTTCTCTAATTATTGCACTAAACAATAGCGACTCTCCTTTTGCCCCCCATAATAAGATGGAGAAGTCCTTATAAATTCTCTTCCACTAACCCGATGTGGTAGAGAACCGTCGTCTTTTATACTCTCCAAGTTATGGCGGCATGCCTTCACATCCTTTTTCACCCTCCTGGTGAAGGCAGAGAACCTTGATCAAATCTTGAAGATCTTCTCTCAAGAGCCTTCAAAGAAGTTAGGTAGAAACTTGATGAAGACAAAGAGATCCTCACTTTGGGAAACCTTATGAATTCCTCACAACTCCCCTTCAATAGATCTCACTCTTCACTCACAAAATCTCTCCCAAAAAGACTCTCAATGGTCCCTCTCTAGAGAAATTTGAAGTAAAGGATTATAAGATAGTTTTTAGGACTCTTTATTTAGAAAACATATAAAGAACCATCCAAAAACTATATTTTTGATGAGAACCCTCACTTGATTGTACTGTATGATCATGGATCATCTCGTACGAACAATTTAAAAATTAGGGCTTTCTTCGAAACAAACTTTGACAAACTCAGTTTTGTACACTGTCATTAGTTTGTATGAATTCACATCATACTGTACAAACATTATAAAAATGAATGTGTTTATTAAGTATGATCTTGTACGAACCTAATTTTGTACTCTGTTAGTCATCTGTACGAAATAACATCGTACTGTATAAATAGTTAAAAATTAATGTATTTATTTAGTACGATCTAGTACAAACCTAATTTTTTTCTCTATTAGTCATCTGTTCAACTTGAAATCATAGACAATGAATAGTTCAAAAATTTAAGCCATCAATTAATTAACTGCATTCTTGAGGAAAATACATGTCAAATCACACAACAGGATTAAATAGCATATAGTATGATCAATTTAAAAAAAATTATCACACTCTCTTGTGTGTATGCATGATTACCCTATTACAATCACACTTGCTCAGACTCAATATAAAAAAATAGATATATACATACTATATTACATGAAATCCTAATTTATTTTCTCTTGAAGTCTTGAGCAATATGGAGTAGTATAAGATTTCCCTAAAATTTAAGTATACACAGAAACCAATAGAAATATCCAATATATATATGCTAGGAAAAATAATTAAATCATAATTAATAATATTTTCTTATAATAAAAAATCATAATCTCAATCTTAATTCTATATTTGCAACAATCTCCTCCTTATTGATTAGAATTTCATCCTCTTTTTTAAAAATTTGATTTTTATAAAATAAATACAAAGTTCAAAAGAAATACATATAAAATAAAAACTATCAAACAAACATCAAATAAAATACAAGACAAACATAAAATAAAAACTACTAAAAACACAAAACACTAAAAAACAAACACACCAAAACACAAACACTTTAAAACACAAACACAAGACCAGAAGATTTCAAACAAACACAAACTACCTACCCCTTTTGACATCAGTAAAAAGATAAAAGAAAAAATATATGCCCTGAATCTGAAAGCTATTATGGATGAATCAAAAAGTTCATAAGGAAAAGAATTTTAAAAATTTGCAAAACCAATATTAAATTCTTGATGCAAAAACTCATATTTTAAACCAAAAAACAAATAAGATAAAATAGTTGACCATGTTTAATGTTCGTTCTAGAATGTAGCAGTATCTAATGGAATAATTATTGCAAAAATAGTGAAATAAAAATTAAATATTTTTAAATTCAATAGTTAAAACTATTATTTAATGTATGAGTTTTCTAAGAATTAGAGATATAAAGGAAAGAACTAAATGTAGTGTTGGCTCATTTTATGCCTATATCAATGAGAATTTACATATTTTTGTTGATGCAATTGCATATATTATAAATTTAAACTTTATTTGGTGAGCTTTGCATATCTTTTCTCATTGGGTTCATTTTATATCTCTTTTCAAATTTGGCATATTTTTTGCATGTTTTGACATTTTATTCTTTTCATAACCTAAATCAACAAATCTTAGCTTGTGTAGTTATCTTCCAAATAAAAAAAATTCTTGTATAAGGAAGAATAAACCACAAAATAAAATCCAATAGACAATAATAATAAACTCAACATATTAAACAATAAAAGAAAAGAAAATTAGTTCATAATTTTTGTAAGAAATATAACTAAAAGATAAATGTCTATTAGAATATGAAGATGATCTCCTTATCTAAATCTAATTATAATTTGATTTAATGTATGACTTAAAACAATTGTAGGGAAATAATGTTGTATTGCAAATAATTTAAAATTTTCATCCTTTAAATCAACATTCCAGATTAGTTAATAATAACTCATAGATAATTTAAGAGAGCAAAAGAAAACAAATTAACAATAACCAAATTCTTTTTTTTTTAAATACCATCGACTCAAATATAAAGAAAATACAACAATCTCAAACTAAAAACATCTAAATGAAACATCACGATAACTAAATTAGTAAAACATATAATAATCAATAATGAAACTAAAAGCAAAGGATCTTGATCCTTTTTTTTTCTTTTTTTTTCATTTTTTTTTGAGAGAAGCAAGAGATTGCATTAATAAAGAAACTAAAAGCAATTACAAGGTAGACCCATTGGCCAATTCCTCCTTTAACATTTGATTGAATAAAGGAGGAATCTTATTCAGGCCTACACAATCCCAAGAAAAGTTACTAAGAAGTGCATAATTAGCACATAAATTGGCTAACTTATTACAATCTCTATAGACCCAATTAAAAACAACAACTTTAATCTCTTTTAAAAAATTGAGCTCATCTTTCCAATTACCTTTGAGACCTTGTAAGAATTCGATGATGTTTTTGTTATCTTCTTCTATGATTACTCCTTTGCATCCTTGGAACCAATCCTTTTTTACTTCTTTTAGCATTTGGACTGCCATTAGTTCAAGAAAGATACATCCCAGTGTACACATTTAAAATTGTAAGCAATTAGGAGTCTTCCTCTACAATCTGTGATAACTCCTCCTACACCTCCTTGATAAGATTTTGTTAATGAAGCATCAACATTAATTTTGATCCATTTGGGTGGAGGGGGGTACCAAGGATTACACAGTCTAGTTGACTGATTAATACCCCAGTGGCCCAAAAATTTCTTATCTTCCATAAATGAAATAGAGGCATAGCTAACCTAATTTAAATCTAAGACCAATGCACTTACATATTTTCGACCATGAATCATTTAGTTCCTTGCTATCCAAAAATGATAAACAGCATTTTAATAAATGTTAGAAGTGAATTTATGATTTTTGGAACCTATATTCAAACAATTTTAGCATTGTTGGAAGTTGTTAAAAATCGGAAAACCAAAGCCCCAATTATTAAGATAATTCAAGATTTGTGCCATTTTTGAACAATGGACTGTGATGTGGTCGATATCTTCTCTTTCATTACTGCATCTAGGACAACCGAATTCCTATTGAATTCTTCTTTGATACAGGAAGTCGAATGTAGGAATAGCTTTGTTGAATATTCGCCACCAGAATACTTCCACACGAGGTCTCAGTTTTAGATTTTGAAAACATTTCCAGTAGAAACAAGGCTTTTCTTCTATGATTGAAGCTTTATAAGCTAATGCAAGAATAGTCAAGCCTGATTTAAATTTAATAAGCTCTGGTTCATCTTCTTGATGGATTGGAATATTACAAATTAAAGCCACCAGTTCCTCACCGAACATAAAATAAATTTTATCTATATTCCAATCAGCATCCATAATGAGATTGTCCAATATCATTTCAATGTCTTCTGGTACTGTCATGAATGTTGGTCATTCAATAAGTTTATTGTCTAGTACCCAGATGTCATTATAAACCGCAATGTTCTTCCCAGATCCAATCTTCCATCTCACTATACTGTTTAGGTACTTCATGTCGTTGGCAATTATTTTGAATGAAGGGCTTAATTTGCTTCTACCCATCTTCCCTTTATTGAATTTTCCTCCTAGCCATTTGAACAGCAAAGAGTCATTTTTTCTAGATAAGTTTCCATGCTAACCTTGCTCTTGAGGGATCAGCTACCTCCAGATTTGAACGTAGTCCTCTTCCCCCCCCCCCCCCCAGCATTTCAGTTTACAGAGTTTCTCCCAGCTCACATAGTGTAAACCCAAATTTCAATCTACTTTGTCTCAAATGAATTTCATACATATTTTATCTAGAATCTTTAGTATCATTTTCGGAACTAAGGCAAGAGAACAGTAAAAAACTGGAATATAATTGAGAACTGATTTAATTAGTAGAAATTTTCCAGCCAATGATAGAAGTTTAGAATCCCATATATAAATCAATTTCATCACTTTATCAACAATAAATTGATAATCTTCAGCCACTATTCTTCTTAGTGCCATTTTAAGACCAAGGTAGCTGATTTCCTTCATCACCTTGAAGCCCATAATCCTCTCAATAGCTCTTCTCTTTCTATTCTTCACGTTATTGACAAACATCATCACAGATTTCCCTGCATTAATGGTTTGGCCAGTCCAATTACAAAAATTAGATAAAATGATTTTGATTTTCTTCACATCTTTAATAATAGCTTCAGAGAATATTAAGATGTCATTAACAAAAAGTAAATGATTAATCCTTGGACCATTTTGCATTATTTGAATACCCAAAGAATTCCCATCTTGTAGAAATACTTTAGAGAGAAGCTGAGCACATAGGATGAAGAGGTACCCTTGTCACAAAACCATTCCTAGCTTTAACCAATTTAGACCGAGTTCCATTGATTAATAAAGAGAATTTTGGATTAATGACGTAGTCCATAATCTACGAAAAAAATTTATGAGGAAAACCAAAATTTTCCTTAAAGTTTCCCAGCACCTACTATCGTATGCTTGTTCCATATTAATTTTAAAAGAAACCATACCTTTTTGAGATTTGGAAATTCTGAATTTGTGAAAAACCTTGTGGGCAACCCCAATGTGATCCTCAAGAGACCTACCTTTAATAAAGGTTGCTTGCTCTATAGATATGAGTTTATGCATAGTTGGTTCCATTTGTTTGAGAAGAATTTTTGCAATTACCTTATAAATAGTCCTACAAAGACTAATTGGCCTGAAATGTTTTGGAGTAGATGGGTTTTCCACTTTAGGAATAAGAACTATAAAAGTTTATTTTCATCCTTCATCCATTGAACCAGATTTAAAAAAGAGCTCTAAAGCATTTCAAAAAACATTTTTGATGATATGCCAATAAAATTTTAAGAAGGAATAGTTAATGCCATCATTACCAGGTGAGCTGTTTCCTTTGGATTGCATCAGCACAGTTTCAACTTCTTCAAAGGAAATGTCCTTATTCATGCATTCTATCTCTTCACCACCTAGCTTACATCTTAGATTAGGCCAACCATACATATTACAAGGTCTATCTTTCCATTTATCTTCAAAGAAATCCAGGAAGAGGTCTTCTATTTGTTCTTGTTCTTCAACTGTTACTCCATTTTTATTTTTGAGTTTGAAAATGCAATTGGATTTTTTCCTTGCCGAAGCAAAAGAGTGAAAGAATTTAGTATTTAAATCCCCATCAGAAAGACATGTAATTTTGGCTCTTTGCTTCCACCATGCGCATAACCTAGCCAGGATTGAATTGAGTTCATTAATATAAGATTTTAAAGTAAAAGCATTCTCTTCTGAAAGCCATCCATGCTCAGCTTCCTTCATCTGTAACTCCATAATACTTGATTTCAGCTCTTCGTTTTGCCTCAAATAATTTTTGTGTTTTGCTCTGCTTTAGAAATACAAACTTTTTAATGATCTTTTAAACTTTTTGTTCAATTTCTCAGCACAATTGCCTCCCATTTTAATGTTCCAAGAAGATTTAACAATAGTTTTAGATGCATGATAAGATGCCCAAACATCCTCAAACCTGATAATCTTATCAGTTTTTACTTCAACATCTAGGAAATTCAGTAAAATAGGATTGTGATCCGAAGCTACTTTAGCAAGATGTCTCACCACCATCTTGTTGGAGGAAGTTAAAGCAACCATGTTTAACAAACATCTATCAAGCCTTTCCATGATGCGAGCTCCTCCCACTTTGTTGTTACACCATGTAAATTTAGGCCCAACAAAGGAAATCTCATGAAGATCATTATTCATAATGAAACCTTTCATTTCTTTACATGCTAGAGAGAATCGAAAGTTTCTACCACACCTTTTATCTTCTTTAGATAATAAACAATTGGAGTCATCACCTATAATCATAGGAGTATTATTTATGCAAAAGCCTTCCAAATCAGCCCAAAGTGTTCTTCTATGAACTACCTCCTTGCTGGCATAAACCGAAGCAATCCTCCAGGATCCCTTATTAGCAACCAATAAGTCCCCTATAACAACTGGTTTGAAAGAAAATATCATAGAAAAAGAAGCTACCTTCTTTTTCCAAAGAATGAGAATTCCTCCTGACAATCCTTCATAAGGCATATTGAAGAAGTCCGAAGAATCTCCTATAAGATTATTCACATCCTCTCTGCTGATATTTGAGATCTTAGTTTCAAGAAGAGCCACAAAAACTGCTCCATAGTCTTTAACTATCTCTTTAAGGTATATATAAGCTTGTTTATTTTTAGCTCCTCTACAATTCCAAAATAAGAAAGAACTCATTGATTATTCAACGGGGAATGGATCCCCACCTTTTTGATGCCATCTCCATCCTTATTTCTATTCCTTGATAATAATTTTATAGGACCCAACATCTTCAGCTCTTTAGATAATTTTACTTTATAAATAGAGGAGGTCTCAGCCAGCTTCCCTTCCGACCTTGAATCCTTGGGTGAATGGATTGTTTCTTGACTTTGAGAGATATTTTTAGCTTCATCCCCCTAGTCTTCTTGATCTTCACACGAGTGATTAATCTCCCCTTCTTCCAGCAACTCAGATAGAATTGAAAATTTGTTCCCACCATTGTTTGAAAGGACCTTTTCATTATTACCAAAAACTGCTATAGCTCCCAAAGAAGATAACATATTGATCCCATCTGTGCTTGGTACCTCCAGTGAAGTACCTTTTTTAGTAGAAACAGGAACATATTCCTTTGAGTAGAAACAGGAACATATTCATTCACCATAGCTTTCTTCTTATAAATAATTGGATTCCTATGATTAAAGTTTTTCTTTTTACCATAGCTGACATGAATCCATGGACCATAGTTAGAATTTTTATCATTAAATAAACCTCCAGCCAACCCCAATGAAGGTTTTACTAAGGTTGAATCTTCTTGTAGAATACCATTCTCGTTCGAACCATTTTTAATCCTTTCCTCCAAGATCCTTGCATTTTCCAGCTCAAGGCAATGATTTTTAAAATGGCCAATAATGCCACAATTAAAATAGATATTAGGAATCCTCTCATACTCGATTCTCTGAAAGAATCTGCCCATGCTTCCTTCAACCCAGACTCCAAGGGGAAGTTTATTCCCTAGTTGGATATGGACACAAATTCTTGCAAATTCGTTCCTACCCCATTGAAACATATTATCATCAATTAAATAAGGCTTACCAATTTTTGAGGCAATTCTACAGACGTTGATGTCATCCCAGCATTGTAGTGGTAAGCTTGGCATTCTAATCCAGATCAGTGCTCTCAATCCTTGCAGTGAATCCGAGGAAAATGATGTTGTCCACTTCACCCCAATAATTTGGCCTTTAACAAACCACGGTCCATTAGATAAAACCGTTTCAAGTGATTCCTTATCTTCAAATGCATAAAGAATCCAACCTTTCCCGAGCCAAGTCATATTAAATTTCCCAAGATAAGACCATTGTCTTTTGATTTCTAAATTGATAACATAAGCTGGAATGTTTTCTCCAAACACTTTGATAACCAAAGCACTAAGAAGCTTCTTAGTATTCTCCTTTATATTTTCTTCATGCAGTTTGATGGTTTCCCCATCCTCCATAAGGAAATTGCCAATATCCAAATCAGCAACTCTCCTGTTGGATTTCATGTGTCATACATTTCCCATGTTGTTCCCTCCAGATCAAACATCCTTCGAGCTTTCAGCCTTTTCAAACCTCAGGTTGCATGTATCGCGTTCACTGTTGCAAATCTATTTTCATGACTTATGTTTTGATGATTGACAAACACTGTTGATTCTCTTGGACTGCTTGTTTCTTCTAACTTTTCAGGAATTTAAGATTGGACGAACAGACGAAGCCAGTTCAAGATTGCATAGGTCTAGGGTTGAGTCAGTCTGTACTTTATTTTTCTCTTCTTGAGTCTATTTGTAATTTTCAAAGAGACTGATGCTAAGTAACCCTACACACAAACACTTGAGAGAATTAGAATTTCTATTTTTACTCAGATAGGCCAGGACGATATTTACATCGGCCTGGACGATCAGGCTTAAAACAGAAAGTCTAAATATGGATTCTTAATTAAGGGAAGCCGTCATTAACAATTGGCCTGGACGATACGTGTATCGGCCAGGATGATAAGCTCAAAACAGAAAGAAGTTGCTGCCATAGACAATTAAGGTATACTATATTTTTTAATTATCGGCCAGGACGATCATTGATCGGCCTAGATGATATTCTCAAATTATGCCTTAATTGATCATGAAATCAAGGAGTAATTAAGGATGATTTATACGATCATATCATCTGGATGAACACATGATCGGCCAGGATGATCTATTCTATAAACCTTAGTTACTTCAGGACGATAAATATCGGCCAGCTCGAATTCAGGGCGATGCTCTAGACGATTTTCCTCGGATTTGAACTGATCGTCCGGGATGATCATGAGATCGGCGAGATGATCAAGCCAGTTTTAAATCATCCAGGTTGCATTCAGGGCGATGCTCTCTGGCCGATCTTCTGAGATTTGTACTGATCGCCAGGCCGATGTCCATATCGGCCTGGACGATATTGTCGGCAACTTGCAATTAATGAGCTCCTTTGAAGCTCTTCTATTTAAGAGCTCTTGTTCAACTTTAAAAAAAACCTTTGGCTGCTGCCTTGACCTAAGAAGGCCTTGAGGAGAGAAAGAGAGAGAGAGAGAGAAGAGAGAAGAGAAGAGAGGATCTTGTGAGGGGGGAGCTTGTGAGGGGATTCACAAGGGTTGCTTCAAGGATGCTCTGCTTCTTCTTCATCTAGAGTTTCTCATCCGTGAAGGGTCGGTTAGAGGTAAGGAGTAAGCATCTGTTGTTGGTTCTCTGCCGCTTCAGAGGAAGCAAAAGGAGATAGGTTCTCTGCCTTGCCGGGGTGGCAAAAAGGAGGTTCTTGTGAAGGCTTCTCCGCCTAGACGTGGGGGCTAAAGGAGAATAACGTTTTGTAGTGCAATACTTGGAGGGTGCCTCCAAGGAGTGGATGTAGGTCAAGTTGACCAAACCACTATAAATATCTGTGTTATTATTTTCTTTCTTCCGCACTTTTAATTTCCCGCATTTAATTTTCTCGTGGTGTGAGTTTGGTTTATGTGATTTTTATTCTTTGTGAAAAGTATTTTTAAAATACCAATTCACCCCCCCCCCTCTTGGTTAGCTGGGACTAAGTTCATAGGGCTTAACATCCCTAACAAACTTTCAAATGGTATCAGATCGAGATTTGAAAATTTAATTTAAAAACTTCTTTTGAATTTGATCCATGGCTAACCTTGGGAATCGTAACACTACGGAAGGGTATTCTATTACCCGACCTCCCTGTTCGATAACCTACCTTTTTGATTTCTGGAAAACCCGCATGTCAACGTTTTTAACAATTTACTGATTATCGTATGTGGATGCTTATTCAAGAAGGTTATTCTCCACCTTCTCGTGAAATTAATGGTGTTAAAACTGAAGTTGCTTTTACCGAATGGACTTTTGATGAATGAGATTTAGCTCAATTGAATTCAAAATGTTTGAACTGCTTTTTCTGTGCTTTTAAAATCTTAGGATTACATGCGTGTCTCTACTTGCAAAACTGGTAACGAAATTTGGGATAAGTTTGTGTATCACCTATGAAAGGCACTAATGAAGTTAAATTAATCCCGTTTGAATCTTCTCTTGCATGACTACGAACTTTTTCGTATAAAACCTCATGAATCGATTTCTGACATGTATACTAGATTTACTCAGATAGTTACTTCACTGCATGCATTAGGAAAAGAACTTTCAAACTTTGAAAAACTAAACAAGATTTTGAGATGCTTACCTTTGTCATATGATGCTAAAATCACTGCAATCACTGAATCTAAGGATTTGAACACTTACTCTATTGATAACTTACTTGGCTCACTCATTACTTACGAGCAAGGGGTGAATCAAAGAAATCTTGATGCAAGTGAGAAGAAGAAGGAGAAAACATTTGCATTGAAGGCGCACAAATTGAATTCTGAATCTTCCGGGTCTGAAAGCGATGAAGTTGCCTTCATCACATGGCAGTTCAAAAGCTTTCTAAGGAAGAAACAAAAGCATCATCACAATTGGAGAAAATGTAAGGATCATAAACATGTTAAAGGATCTTTTGATGTTATTTGCTTTGAATGCAGGAAACCAGGACATGTGAGAACTGATTTCCCAACACTTCAACATAACTCAAGCAAAGAAAAGGAAAAAGGTGGGGAGAAACCTAAGTCGAGGAAGGACAAGAAGAGAGTCCAAAAGGCATTCCGGGCAAAATCTGGTACTAACTCCTCTGAGACTGAACCAGAGGAAGAGACTACAAATCTGTGCTTAATGGGGAAAGATCATCTTGAGTAAAGTGATGAGGAAGAGGTATGTAAACCAACCTATGATGAATTGTTTGAGATTTGTGAGAAAATACATGCATCATACAAAAAACTCAAGAAAATACATGCAAGCCTAAAATTAGAAATTTCAAATTTACAAAAAGAGCATGAAGTTTTTCTCAAAGATCATGCAACGATTGATTCAAATCACATGGCTCTTCTTGATGAATTTGATGAGTTAAACAAAAAGCATTTGGAATTAATTGATGAACATAATGCATTAAAAGCTTCACACACCTCACTTAATTCTGATCTTAAGAAATCTAAAGAGATTGAGAAAAAGTTGAGGATTGATAATGAGGCATTAAAAAGAACTAACTTGAGGATTCAAAATGATTTGGAAACATGTAAGAAAAATCGGATGAAATCTACTTTTGATCCTAAGCCAAAACCTAGGAAGAGGCATTATAACTCAAATCATTTAAGAAATCCTTTTCCTGGAGTTAGATGTTTTTCATGTGGCATGCTAGGACACATCTCACACACTTGCACCGTTTACCGTAGTACACATTGGGTGTGGAGACCTAAGGTGCATGATTCACATCATACCATACCTGCATTGCATTCTACTTTTTCTAAGAAGGGGCCCAAACCTGTTTGGGTTACTAAATCTGACTGTTGAGTTTTGCAGGAGTGCTCTCACCAAAGACCTTGTGGGAGCATTGGATAACTAGACATATGAAGGCTCGCAGCTCATAAATGCTTAAACCTGCTGCTTCAATAAATTCTTGAAATGTGTTTTTGTTTCAGTGTGTTTTATTTCTGCTTTGTTGTTGTTTTAATTTGTTTTGTTTTCTCTTTGCTTTTATATTTGGTTTCTATATATTGAATCTTTTCAAGATTTTAAATTGTGGAGTTTTGAAGATAGTGTTTAGCTTTTCTAAATCGGTTAAAGGGAGAAACACCGTTAATGGTTTCCCTTCTTCTGACCTTATTTTGTGGTATGATTTTCTTCTCTAAACAAAAGTCTAACTCATTTTAGCCAATAGTTTTTGAAACTAAGATTCTTTCTATCTTGCTATAATAATCTATCTTGTGCATAATAACCAAAGTTCTTATATATCTTTCAAGTTAATTAAAATATTGCCTTTGCATTTATCACATGATTTTGATTTTTTTTGTGGATTATTCTTCCCTATGTTAGAGAGAGAGCTCCAATTCTCTAATATTTGGAGGATATACTCACAACTAAGTTTTTTAAGGGTTTATTAAAGAGTTTTTAGCTTGCAAGAATTAAAAAGAAAAGAGGCCAATGATGCCAAATTGAAAAGAACAATATATACACAAAAGTGTATCAAAGAATCAAAAGATGCTCAAACAGTCAATCAAAGTGACAAGAGGTATAAAATGATCTCACTAAATGCAAGCTATCCTCTCTTTTAAAAACTTTTAAAACTTACAAAACTCATTGATTATTTGATGATTTCAAAGGCCTTATTTCAAATTCCTTGATTGAGACAAATTACTTTTTTTTATTATTTATGTGAATTTTTCTTTGTAAATAAGTTTTGATTGGATCTTTATTTTGCCCAATTAGGTTTATTCTGAGTTAAACATTTTTGTTTTTCAAAAGAAAATTTGTACCATAAGGAACGTCTGATCTAGGGTTAACAGAATCGGATATTTTACCCTTGTCTGATTAGGATTGGCTAAACTCCTTGATCTTGTGGAACTCTAAAGTTTAATTATTTGAGAACTTCTCATATGAAGCCTTGTTAAAACAAAAAAAAATTAGAAAAATTAAAATTCAAAAATATTTGTTTTTTTTTATTTTCATTATTTTTTGCTTTCTATTACTGTGTTTTTGTCTGATTTTATTTTGTTTTATTTTTTAGTGTCTTGATCATCACCATCTTTTCTTTGATTTCAAATTCTAATCACATCGTCCTGGCAGATACTTTTATCGTCCTGGCCGATAGGGCAAATTCTCTTCAAAATCCTTCTGCTGACCTTTTCTATGCCTGCTGTAACTCATCGTCCTGGCCGATACTATATCGTCCTGGACGATCTAATCGAACTCTGTTGCAATCATGATGTAGTCCTGGCCGATAGAATATTTTGTCTGGCTGATGCATTTTATGTGCATCGTCTTGGCTGATACACTGGATCATCCTGGATGATACACTGGATCGTCCTGGACGATCCACGTGTCAGCACGTTTAAATCCTTAAATTAGGCCCCGGACGATCCATTATTGGATAATCGGCCTGGCCGATCCTCTGTTCATCCTAGATGATACACGTGGCAGAGATTTAAAATGTTTTAACTTCATCCGGTACGATCAATTATTATGCATCATTCTGGACGATACACCTAATCGGCCCGGACGATCTGCTTTTTCAACGGTTGTCCGGATTGCCTCCTCGGGACGATCGCCTGTGTTTAATCATCCTGGCTGATATCTTATCGGCCCGGACGATCGGACCGCCTTTTTGACCAATCGGCCTATACGCAATTATTGAGCCATATCGTCTTGGACAATTCTGCAATCGGCCTGGATGATATGGCTGTTTCTTTACATTCTGGCCGATCCAGCCATATTTTCCACTTCATTCCTTCTCCTCTTGTGTCTCCTTGATAATCCCTTGCTATGGTCGGTGGGAAATGAGTTCGACAAACTTATGGGAGTTCCTCGAGGGCCACTCTGGACCCTCGATTCAGGGAGGTAGAGGATCAGACTGCCTACCGTCGCTACAAAGAGTGTGGCATTACGCTTTCCCGAACAATCAATACTGCATATCTCTCGTATCCAGTAATGGATCCCTTTCCCCACACTTCTCTTTGTTTCATACTCACCCTCGCTGTCCCTTTTTCTTCTGAACTCCTGCTAGAATTTTATGCAACTCTTCGCATAAATCCTACATTCACAGCCCTGACCTCCTATGTGAATCGACGCCCCGTCGAGATCACATATCAGGACTGTGCGGAGCTTTTACAGCTATCCACCACCGGGGATAAGCTGCACATAATTGTTTCAAATCTGGATTTTAATTGGTCCACAGCAAACCACTTCCTTCGCCAAACCAACACACCCTTTCATGTTGGAGAGACTAGCTCTTTAGTCAAAGATGCTAGGACAATCCAACATGTCCTTCGCACCTCCATAATTCCAAAAGCCGGGGACCGAATCCACATCACTCTTCTACTTTTCTTGACCACCTTTTTCATTATGGCCCGGAGAGCATTTAATGCCACTGATCTACTCTTTCTCTATATTGATCACCTAACAACTATTCGCAATCCAGGTCATAGGAGGAAACCCAACCTTGCTTTAGGACATCTCATAGCCTACATTCTTGAAACCTAATACAATCTCCAATACCCTGCTCCTCACGACCTTCAGCCTCCTTGCTACTCAAACAATTCTTTCACTATCCTTCATAGTACTCGTCTCCACCCAGGAGATGGAGCAGGTCGGGGGGCTGGAGAGGAGGAGGCTCCCGCTTCTTCTCCCGTTCCTGATTCTGTTCCTCTCCACCAGCACTCACCGGTTGATCAGTTGATTGAGAGGTTTGATCGATGGGAGACCCGCTTTGAAGCTTACGTTGCTGCACAGGGGCAGCAACATTCTGAGGACATTGCCTGCTACGAGCAGCACCGCACTGAGGATTTAGCCCGATTTGACAGCTACATGACTTACCAGCAGCAGCAGCATGACCAAGACATCACATGGTTCAATGCTCAGTTTACTACACTTGCCATCTACTTTCAGCAGCCACCTCCACCACCTCCATCTGATGATCAGGATCCCTCGTTTTTCTAGTCTGTGTTTTCTTTTTTCTATTTTCTGTAGTTTGTCTTGCAGTTTGTTTTAGTTTCTGTTGTGTTGTTTTCTTTTTTCTTTTGTGTGTCTAGGAACCTCTTTTTGTGATGACAAAAGGGGGAGTAGGATGTGGTAGGAAAAAGGGTATGTGCTTGTAACTTTGAATTTCTAGTTAACTATTTTTGTTTTCTCTGAGTTTTTCCTACTTGTGTTTGGCATCATCAAAAAGAGGGAGATTGTTGAAACTCTATTTCATGACTTATATTTTGATGATTGAAAAACACTGTTGATTCTCTTGGACTACTTGTTGCTTCTAACTTTTCAGGAATCAAAGATTAGACGAACAGACAAAGCCACTTCAAGATTGCGTAGGTCTAGGGTTGAGTCAGTCTGTACTATGTTTTTCTCTTCTTGAGTCTATTTGTAATTATCAAAGACACTGATGCTAAGTAACTCTACACGCACACACTTGAGAGAATTAGAATTTCTGTTTTTACTCAGATCGGCCAGGACGATATTTACATCGGCCTGGACGATATTTACATCGGCCTGGATGATCAGGCTTAAAACAAAAAGTCTAAATATGGATTCTTAATTAAAGCAGTCGTCATTAACAGATCAGCCTAGACGATACATGTAACAGCCAGGACGATAAGCTCAAAAGAAAAAAAATTGCCGCCATAGACAATTAAGGTATACTATATTTTTTAATTATCGGCCAGGACGATCATTGATCGGCCTGGACGATATTCTCAAATTATGCCTTAATTGATCAGGAAATCAAGGGAGTAATTAAGGATGATTGATAAGATCATATCGTCCTGGATGATCTCAGGATCAGCCAGGACAATCTATTCTAAAAACCTTAGTTACTTCAGGACGATAAATATCGGCCAGCTCGAATTCAGAGCGATGCTCTGGACGATTTTCCTCAGATTTTAACTGATCGGTCGGGACGATCGTGAGATCGGTCAGGACGATCGTGAGATCGGCCGGGACGATCGTGAGATCGGCCGGGAGGATCAAGCCAATTTAAAATCTTCCAGTTTGCATTCAGGGTGATGCTCTGGCCGATTTTTTGAGATTTGTATTGATCGGCCAGGCCGATATCCATATCAGCCTGGACGATATTGTCGGCTACTTGCAATTAATGAGCTCCTTTGAGGGCATTCACAAGGGTTGCTTTGAGGATCGCTCTGCTTCTTCTTCATCTAGAGTTTCTCGTCTGTGGAAAGATTGGTAGAGGTAATGAGTAAGCATCTGGTTGTTGGTTCTCTGCCAGCTTCAGGAGGAAGCAAAAGGAGATAGGTTCTTTGCCTTGCCGGGTGGCAAAAAGGAGGTTCTTATGAAGGCTTCTCCGCCTAGCCGTGCGGGCTAAAGGAGAGTCACATTTTGTAGTGCAATACTTGGAGGGTGCCTCTAAGGAGTGGACGTAGGTCAAGTTGACCGAACCACTATAAATCTCTGTGTTATTATTTTCTTGCTTCCGCACTTTTAATTTCCCGCATTTATTTTTCTCGTGGTGTGAGTTTGGTTTATATGATTTTTATTCTTTGTGAAAAGAATTTTTTAAAATACTAATTCACCCCCCCCCCCTCTTGGTTAGCTTGGGACTAAGTTCATAGGGCTTAACATCCCTAACGAACTTTCATTCACCAGATTCACAGTTGCGAACTACTTCGAGATCTTCAATTGCCTTGACATTTGCAATTTAATCAGAAATTTAATTAGCATTGATGAGGTCGTTGATATTTGAATTCTCTTCTATCCCTGAATTACCAAATGAGTTCAGATTGAAATTTCCATTATCAATAACAATTTTTAAATCATCTGATTCCCGGTTTGATTTCAGAGTTGAAACAAAATTATTTCTCATGAAGTCCTGTTTGTTAGAAATTGAAGAATCTTTATTGAACATGACTTTCTTGCCTTTCCCAACAACATCTTGAGAAATTATCCTATTCTTTAACATGCCACCTTCATTAATAATCAAAGGTTTTGCTTTCTTGACATTGAAGCGAATACCATTCATACCATATTTTTCCATCAAGGAAGAAGCCCCAGCAAAGGTTGGAGGAGAAGATGATTTGAAAAATCCTTGTTGTTTGTTCATAATGGATGTTATGTTCCGATCAACCTTGTCTCCCATTTCAATAGATGATCAGCGATCGGAAACCATCATCGAAAAACCAAATGGCTTCGCCAATTTGAATTCTTGAAATTCCACAATTTCTCTCTCTAAGCCAAAATTCCACAGTTTCTCTCTCATGTTTCTAATTCTGGATAAAGGATCTTGATCTAGAGGAGGCTATGGAGAACTGAACTAGGTAAAGTAGTTGTTGATGGTAGCTACTTGAGTATTGAGTGAATCAAACTGTCATCTAACCTAGCTCATATCTTCATTGTATCTAAAGTCCTGCTGGTCCAAACGAGTTTGAACATAATCAAATCGTTGATCTATATGAGATTCAAGGTGATCAAATCTCTGCATCAAATCTTAGTAGAAATGATGCTCAAGTCCAGGAGTAGGAGGAGGTGTAGGTGCTGGAGTAGGTGCCTCTTCTTCACCAATTTTATCTCCCTCGTCCCCTTAATCCTGGAGGAAAAGAATGTGAAATGGAGAATCAATAAAATAGCTAAGAAGATTGTTTGGGGGATCAGGATGAATAAGATTATATTTCTTCTCAAGAATGTAGGCAATCAAGTATCCTAATGCCACATTCTTTTTCCTTCTAGTGGTAGGGGGTTTGATGTCAGAAAGATTATAGATGTAGTCTAGAATCAACTAGGCTTCATCAATCAAAGTGTTTGGCCTTATGAAGTATGTAATGATAGAAAACAAAGGACTGATATAAATTTGATCACCAGCTTTAGAAATAATTGAGGTTCTTAAGACATGATGGATTATTCTCACATTTTGATTCAAAGTATGAACAAGGGGTGAGTGTTGGATTGAAGGTATACCCCTAAGAGTGTTATTTATAATAGACAAATAAAAATCACTTCTTAAAATCATAGAATGTTCCCTTACTCCATCAATTCTAAGATGTAGAAATGTTCCCAAATCCTCCTTAATAATTTCTACTCTTTGGTAGAAGACATAAGAGGACATTAAAGTGTGATTCTCTCTCATTCTCATATTTACAATAAAATAGTAATAAGTGTCAGAGTGAAATGCATAAATCAAATTGAGAATGAAGAAAAATTGAGTGGATTCAAACAAAGGCATAATTAAAAAATTTATTCTTCTTGAATAAATAGATAGGAAGGAGTAATCTTTGCTTGAACAAACTGATCGTAGGCTTATTCATTTTCTCTTAAAAGAAAAATATCATATCGTTTAGTACGAGATGAACTTCCATTGGTCTGATGTACTCACTTGCTGCCACTTACCATTTGAAAAGGATTGAACACAAGGATTAAAAGTACTGAATGAGAAATAGATTGTGAAGAAAATCAAAGAATGATATCAAATTTATAAAAATTGGACAATTTTATACAGTACATAATTGAGTTTATATGAATGATTTTGAACTTCGTACAGACAAATATAAAATGTTAAGAATACTTATTATAGTGAAATGACTTTTCATAAAGTTGCCTTCCTAATGAGTAGTTTTGTATGACCTTCGACCAAAATTGATTGTACAAAAGAAGAGGTGTTCATCCAGTATGATTTGTCAATAATGATCGTACCTACCGATTGAATTCATTCACATGCAAATAAACAAGTGCATCGTATAGATAAATAGGTGTTTGTCAGAGATGATATTCGAACTAGAAGTTTGTGAGGGGTATTAAACCCTAAAGAACTAGCCTGAGGCTAACCAAGAGGGGGATGAATCGGTAGTTTTAAAAATCATAAACAAAAAGAATTTTTTTTTGATCTTTTTAAATATTTTAAAATAAAATAAAAACTCTTGATGCAGAGAAAAAAATTACAATAATAATACAATCATGTATTTCAATCATAGAACAAATCACATAAATGTAAAAAAAAATGTGATAAAAAGTAATAATAAAGAACACATTGAATTTTATAGTGGTTTGATCAAACTTGACCTATGTCCACTCCTTGGAGACTCCCTCTCTAAGTATTGCACTAAACTGAAGTGATTCTCCTTTTACTCTCATAGTAAGGTGAAGAAGCCAATACAAAATCTTTCTACCAACACGGTGAGGAAGAGAACCTTGAATCCTTATACTCCCTCCTGGAGTAGGCAGAGAACCTGAGAATCCTTTTACTCCCTCTAGGAGTAGGTAGAGAATCTGGATCAAATGCTGAAGATGATCTCCTCGGAGACACAAAGGAACCAGTGGAGCAACTCGAAGAAGATGATAAACACCTTGCTTGGAGCAACCTTTGTAATTCCCTCACAAATTCCCCCTCATAAGGATCTCTCCCTCTAAAGTTCTCCCTCTTCCTTCTCTAAGCTCCCTCTTGGATCAACTCCACAACAAAAGATAAACCCAAGGGTTAATATAATTACTTAAATCGAAAGCCTCTAAAGAAGCCTTAATTTTCAATATTGCACAACTGATTGTCCAGTATTTGTATAAATCATCCAGTTAAATCTTTTGATCATCAAAGATGATTAGTTAAACATACCATATTGATCATCGAGTGCACATTGGACGATGGGTGGCGATCTCCATATCATCATAAAAATGTCTCGGGACATCCAGGATAGTTTTCCTTGATGATTATAGTAAAGTTATGGTTTTTCATCTTGGATAATAAGGGATCATCCTACAAAATACACTACATTATTTAGTACAATCAAGATGAATAATCATATATGATATGACTAGCCATAATTACTCTCATAATCACTAGATCAATTTAGGTATGATTATCATAAATCATCAAGGACGATGCAAATCATCTTGTATGATTGGAATCAAATTTAAAACTTAGAGTATTACCAAAATTATGATTGGAGGCTATTTTTTATCACATAAGCTAATCGTCCTGGATGATATGGATTTTCTTCTACAATTAAATTAATCTCTTGTAATTAGCTGGATGCCCTAATTAAGCTTTCTATTTGTAACTAGTCGTTCAGTACGATCTCTGATCGTCCTATACAATTAGGTCAAAAAAATTTAAAAAAAAAAACTCTGCCTCATCAAATTTCTCCCCCTGACTATGTGTGTGTGTGTGTGCAAGATTACTTAGCTTGGGGTCCACCATATTTAAGTTTTAACTCAAGAAAGATAAAAAATATATTTATATAAAATTACAAGAAGACTCAACAATAATTTATCCGATCTTGGCTGATTTGCATTGCAAGTGATCTTTGTGGACCTGAAAATTTAGTATGTAGGGGAAACAAAATAGATATTCAATAATAGTAAAGAAATAATAATATTTGTTATCATCAAAATCATTGTATTTGTATCTAGATTTACAATAATCTTCCCTTTTTTTATGGTGGAAAACATTGTTATTAAAAATTTTAGATCAAGAAATTTATTTTTTTAATTAAAAAATAAAAATTTTGAAACATAAAAACAACAGTAGTAAAATAAGATAGATTCCACTAAAGAAAAAAGCAAACAATCCAACAACTACTCCCCCTTTTGACCTCACAAAAAGAGGGAACAAGAAAAACACCACACAAAATAAAATACAAAAAAGAGAACAAATAAAAACACAGAACTAAACACTAACAAACTAGCAAAAAGAGGAATCCTGGTCAGGTGGAGGTGGTGGTCATGGCTGCTGAAAAGAATCTGTGTAGGGAAGATAATTGCTCCCCAAACTAGGATGTCCTGGACGTGCTACTGCTGCTGGTGGGCTACATAAGCATTGAACCAAGATACATCCTTATCATACTATTATTGCTTCTTAGTGGCATCTGACTCAAATTTTCTTCCCATTGGTTGAACCTCTGAACTCGATCTGGGAGTGCTAGTGGATAGGGCCAGGAGCAAGAATATAATCTTCCTCTTCTACCATACCCTCATCATTCATAGGGTGATAACAAGTACTATGATGAATATGGAATGATCTATTTGAATAGAAAATAGGGAGGTGATCAGTTGGGCTTAGATACTAATGATTATACTTGTATTCGAAGACATAGGCAATTATATATCATAAGGCCAGATTTGGCTTTCTTTTGTGGCCGAGATCCCTAATGTTGGTTATATTTTTAATGTATGGAATTATAAGATTAATGGCATTAAAGTCTCAATGATCCATTATGTAGTAGGTGGTGAGTGATAGGATGGGGGTACTATGGATCTAATTCTCAGCTTTAAGAATAATGGAGGTGCAAAGGATATGCTGGATGGTTCCAACATTTTTCACTAAGGAACTAGTTGCAAGGTCATAAAGGTGGGCATTGCTTTCACAAAGAAGGGTATTGACAAGGCCCAATTTAAATTCAAGATCTAAGGCTAAATGATGAAGTTTGTTGAAAGTGGTGGAAAGGTGAAGAAATTCATAGAAGTATTGATATGTTATTTTTATAGGGCATCGATTAACATAAGATTGCAGTGAAGTACAATTAGAATTCATACGGAGACTGGCAAAAAATTTGAACAACATTTCAAAATGGAAGGGGAAAGAAAGTGTAAGCATGAATCCAATAGTAGAATGGGAAAAGAGGTCTAGTACCTTAAAATTTAACACATCCTAATTGATAACCTTTGAGGGATTATTCCCTGTAGACTTGTAGCGAGTATAAGTATCTTCATCAGTTACTTCAATAAAATAAGGATCAATAGCACTCCTAGAAAATCTGCATGTGAGGGCCCGAGATTGTTTACCACCAACCATAGTCAAAAAATGAAAGCTTGAATGAAGGAGAATGGAATTGAAAAGTTTGGTGTGAAGAAAAACCTTTAATTTGGGTAGGTTTATATAGGGTCAGGCATATCATCCAAGATGATCATAGGATCATCCAGGATGGTCATGGGATCTTCCAGGATGATCAAGCATAATAATGTCATCTAGATGATTATTCAAAAAAGTTGGTCTATCATCTAAGATGATCAAATATCTTACTGGATGATTAGACACAAGATGATCATCTCGAGGAGTCATCCAGTACTATTGTTGAATAAAATGATCATCCAAGATGAACACATAGATTATCTAGGATGAAGCTTAATAATGGATCAGCCTACCAGCATTCAAATCATCCAACTTTTTCTGCCACATGGATCATTGAGTATGAAGGAGGAATCATATAGGATGATCACCAATAATTAGTTCATTGCAACTGTTGGATATGTTTTGATCGAAGAGATGTATTTTTTATTCAGATTATAAATGATGATATGTATTATCCTTGATGATTTGAATAAAACAAAAAAGTTTCAAGATATGGAAAGTGATGCTCAAGAGTTCTTAAAGACAAAATTTAAATAGAAAAATAAATACATATAAAAACCAGACATAAATCAAAATCAATTTAATAAGTTTTTTCTTAATTGATCAACACTAAAAATTGATAAATTTCCAATATGATTGGATTAAAAAATAGTAAAAAATGAATAAAATAATACCAAAATCCAAAAAAATAGTAAAACAACCAATCTTGTTAACCCTAGCTCAGACTCCTAATAGGGAAAAATCTTTTAAAAATAAAATCTAACTTAGAAAAGAAATCAAATAAGAAAAGTGATATGTTTAAAACTTTATTTCAAAAAAATATATGATAGAATAATATAGCAAAGTAATTAATCAAAACTATGAGTTTCAAAAATCAAGTGTTTGAAGATATGAAGTAGCACATGAACTCTTCTATGATTTAAAGGTTTGAATCATAGAATGGATCAACCTACCAGCATTCAAATCATCCAACTTTTTTTTCCACATGGATCGTTCAGTATGATGGAAGAATCATATAGGATGATCACCAATAATTAGTTCATTGCAACCATTGGATGTGTTTTGATCGAAGAGATGTATTTTTTGTTCAAATTATAAATGATTATATGGATTATCCTTGATGATTTGAAAAAAACAAAAAGTTTCGAGATATGGAAAGTGATGCTCAAGAGTTCTTCAAGACAAAATTTAAATAGAAAAATAAATATAGATAAAAACCATACATAAATCAAAATCAAAATAATAAGTTTTTTCTTAATTGATCAACACTAAAAATTGATAAATTTCCATTGTGATTGGATTAAAAAATAGTAAGAAATGAATAAAATAATACCAAAATCCAAAAAATAGTAAAATAACCAATCTTGTTAACTCCGGCTCAAATTCCTGATAGGGAAAAATATTTTAAAAATAAAATCTAACTTAGAAAAGAAATCAAATAAGAAAAGTGATATGTTTAAAACTTTATTTCAAAAAAATATATGATAGAATAATATAGCAAAGTAATTAATCAAAACTATGAGTTTCAAAAATCAAGTGTTCGAAGTTATGAAGTAGCACATGAATTCTTCTATGATTTAAAGGTTTGAAAGAGAATGAAGCTTATTTCTTTATGGGCTCAGTTTATGCCTCTTGTTAGTTGTTTGGTGCACTTTACACATCTTTTTTTTTATACACTTTATATATCTTTCACTTATTTGGCTATCATTACGCATCATTTCATATTTCTTTCAGGCTCATTTTGTGCCTCTTATCATTTTTATGAGCTAGCTCCCTTTCAAAACTTTTAAAGACTTTTAGTTATGAGAATATCTTCCACATATAAGTGAAGAAAAACTTCACCTACTAATATAAGAAAGAATAAATCACAAATCAGAATCATATTCATATAATAAATGCAACAACCTGATGAAAAAAATTTGAAAGTGATTTAATGACTTTAAACATTATTCAGATTAGATATATTACTATAAGAAGATAAAAAAGATCTTTATTTCAAAGTCCAACTTTAAGTTTGAAATAGATTTTTGCTTCGAAAAGAAAAATACATTGCTAAAGTAGTTAGAGGAAGAGAAACTATCAACGATATTTGTTCCTTTAACTGATTTAGGGAGCTCAACCACTATTTATAAATTTTCAAAAACAAAAGCAAGACAAAAATGTCATTTAAGAAATTAATACCATTAATGAACATTAATCAGATTCAAAAAAAAAAATTGAAGGAAAAATAATAGAAAAATGAAAAATAAAAAATAGAAGTACATAAATAAAAACAGACATGCAAATAAAACACAAACAAAAGAAAAATAAAAAAATAAAAAGCAATTAATTCAAGCATGAATATCTATGACACCTAATTTGGTTCAAAAGATAATGAAAGTTTCAAAGACCAGTGGTTTTTTAAGGATTTCAACAAGTTAGTTTTGAATAGCTACATGGTGTAGTCTATGTCTCCTTGAGTAACATGGTCCCTAATAAAGTGATATCTTATATCAATGTGTTTAGTCCTGGAGTGTTGGATTGGCTTTTTTGAAATATAGATGGCAATAGTGTTATCATATAGGATTGAGATATACCTACAGGTAAACCTAAATCCAAATTATTTTTCTTTAACTAGAGGAATTTGGCCACATAACTTCCTAAGACAATGTACTCAGCTTCAGTAGTAGACAGGGCAACTAAGTTCTATTTTCTACTAGACCAAGAGACTAAGGATTATCATATGAATTGATAATTCCAAAAGTATTTTTTATCAACTTAGAATCTTGCAAAATCTGAATCAAAATATCTTATAATTTCAAAGGAGGTACTATGCCTAGGATACCAGATTCCTAAGTCAGGGGTTCTTAAGTGATACCTAAGAATTTTCTTAACAACAGTCAAGTGGGAGTCTTTTGGATCAACCTTAAATCTTATACAAAAACAAACACTAAAAATTATATCAAGTCTTCTAGCATTCAAGTAAAGAAGTGATCCAATTATTCCTCTATATTCCTTTTGATCAACAGATTTTTTATTTGAATCATCGTCTAACTAAATAGTGGAACTCATGGGAGTGTTGATTGTCTTGGATTTATCCTTTTCATATTTCTTAAGGATGTCCTTAACATATTTTGATTGACTATAAAAAGTCCCATCATCCTTTTTCCTTATGCTAAACCCCAAAAATTAAGTCAGTTATCCCATCAAACTCATTTTAAATTCTTTACTCATTATTTTTGAGAATTTATCATAAAGATTTTTATCAGAAGATCCAAAAAGAATATTATCAACATAAATTTGAATAATTAGTAATTCATCTTATCTTTTTTTAGAAATAGGGTGGTGTCTATACTCCCCTTAACAAAAAATCTTTCTAGTAGGAATGTGCTAAGCCTTTCATACCACGTCCTGGGTGCTTATTTTAGTCCATACAATACCTTTTTTTTAATTTGAACACATGATTGAGAAATTATGAATTTTCAAAGCTTAGGGGTTATTCAACATGCACATCTTCTTTTATCACCCTATTCAAAAAGGCACTCTTAACATCTATTTGATATAGTTTGAATCATTTAAACTAAGCAAAGGCTAATAACACTCTAATAGCTTCCAATCTAACTACAGCGGCAAAAGATTCTTCAAAATCAATCCCTTCTATTTGATTATACCCCTTAGCCACCAATATTGACTTATTCCTCACTACTGCTCTAGAATTATTCATTTTATTTTTTTAACTCATTTTATTCCATCCACACTCTAGTCCTTAGGTCTTCCAACTAGCTCCTAAATATCATTCCTTACAAATTGATTCAACTCTTCTTGCATGACTAAGATCCAAAATTCATCAGATAAGGCTTAATTTAGGTTGGTGGGTTCAGTCATTGAAATGAAAGCAGAGTGGTTTTTCTCTTTTCTAAGTCCATGCCTAGTTCTAACACATTCAGATTAGTCTGTTAAGATCAATTATTTAGGATGAATTAAAGAATATCTCCATTCTCTAGGCAAATTATTTTTAGATTATATCCCTTCCTCCATATTTGTATATTCCAATCCTTAGGTGGCTTCTATAAACTCCTCTTCTTCTACTCTAGACCCTCTAGAATTATTAGATTTATCAAACACAGCATGAGTGTTCTCCTTAACTACCAGTGTTCTTTTATTGAAGACTCTATAGGATTTTCCAACACTTGAGTGACCTAAGAACACTCCATCAAATTTAGGGTCAAACTTTTCTAGTGAGACATCCCATTATTCAAAATGAACACTTTACATCCAAAGATATGGAGGTGAGAGATATTAGGTGTCCTACCCTTTAGAATTTCATATGGTATCTTATTCAGTTTGGATCTAACATTTACCATATTAAGAATATAACAGGTTTTATTCACCTCTTCTACTCAAAAGTATTTTGGAAGTGAGTATTCATTTAATATGGCTCTAGTAGCTTCTACCATGGTCATGTTCTTCCTTTTAGCTATCCCATTCAACTAAGGGGTCCAAGGAGCCAAAAAGTTGTGGTCTATCCCTTACTGCATATAGAAAAATTCAAATTTTTTATTCTCAAATTCTCTACTATGATCGATATGAATGGTTAAAATTTCATAACCTAGCTTCCTCTAAATCTAAGTGGAAATAGACTTAAACTCCTTGAATGATTCACTTTTATGAGATAGGAATTTAACCCAAGTAAACCTCAAATAATCATCAACTATCACATACCCAAAGACTTTCTCTCCTAAGCTTATAGTGCTGAAAAGTCCAAAGATACCAATGTGTAAGACTTCTAAGGGTTTGGGAGTGGAAATGTCTTTAATTAAGGGGAAGGAGGATTTGAATTTCTTTCCTAACAAACAAGCATCACACAAGTGATCCTTAGTGAACTCTAGTTTGGGAATACCTCTCATTAAGTCTTTTTGGGTGATCTTTCTAAGATTTTTTATATTAGCATGTCACAACCTTCTATGCCACAACAAAGATTAATCAGCAATAGTTTTTAAGAAAAAAAAATAATCTCAATTTTAATGCAACTTAAATCAAGTATGTAGATATTGTTGATGCTTTTTCCCTGCAAAATAATGGTTTTATTCAAACTTATTATGCAGCTGGTAGATGAAAAATTTATGCTAAAGCCTTTATCATAGAGCTTACTGATGCTGAGCAAGTTATGTTTCAATCCATTAACTAGTAAAATATTTTAAATGATGAAATTTTTAGAATTTCCAATTATACTTGACCCCACCACTTCCCTGGTGGTGTTATCTCTAAGTGTTACCTTGCCTCCTGCTCTAGCCTCCAACAAAATGAATTGATTTGAATTTACATTCATATTCCTTAAACATTCCGTGTCTAGGTATCACAAACTCTCAAAAGGCCTTCTATTAGAGCAACCTTATAAAATTATTAGATGATAGATTTGGGGAGCTAAACATGTTTAGGTCCCCTCTTATGGAAAGAATAATAAAATGCAAGCATGTTATGATGTTAGTTTTGAACTTTAAGTATCAACACTAAATGTGTTCTACGATGAATGGTGCATGTGTGGGAAATATATCCTTACATGCCATGAGAAAGTATCAAACACCAGGAAAAGGATTTACTAATCTACTCGGGTTATAGTACATTTTCCTAGGTTTGGATGATGCATGATGATCTGATGGATTTTGAAACTCAAGCATCATGGGTATTTTTCTTATTTTCATTGAAAGTAATTAGTTTAGCTTCTAAAAACTTATTTACATTTTTAAGAATTGACTTTCTATTTTTGAAGCATGCTCCCTACTATCTAAATCAGATATAAGAGTATCTAAGTCTTTATATGCACTTTCTAGTTTAACATGTAAACTTTTCAAGGAATCATGCTCATGTGTTAAATCAAGATGCTTTTTATTGAATTTATTAAATTCATCAATTTAAGTCATATGATTGTTATCTAAGGTGGAATGATCTTTTCTCATGCATTCATGCTCTTTCTGTAAAGTTAAAAAATCAATTTTAAGGAAAGCATGAAGTTTCTTAAGCTTCCTATATGAGAAATGATTTTTTTTTTGAAACTTCAAGTAATTAATTATAAGTAAGATCGCATACCACTTCTTAATCAGAGTGATCAAGATATTCATCATCCATTAAACATAGGTTTATTACCTCCTCTTATGCTTTAATTTCAAAGGAGTCTGATGTTGAGTCCACCCAAAAAGTCTTTTAGATCCTTTTCTTGTCCTTCTTGAACTTACATTTTTCCTCACCCTTCTCCTTACATGGGTGAGCTTTTAGAGTTAGGCAATCAGACTTCAGATGTCATAGATTTTCTCATTCAAAATAAATAACATTAGAAGAAACTTTAGAATTCTTATGGTTCTTACTTTTGTTCCATTTCTGATGATGCTTTTACTTTTTTCTTACGAAGCTCTTGAATTGCCTAGTAATTAAAGTAACATCATCATTTTCAGAACATGAAGAATCAGTGTCAGAATCAATAGCCTTTAAGGCTACAATTTTCTCTTTTTTTCTTCTCACATTCATTGAGCTGGCTTTTGTTAACTCCTTGCTCATAAGCAATTAATGATCCAAGTAAGTTATCGATTGAATAAACATTCAAGTCCTTATATTTTGTAATGGTAGTAATTTTTGCATCAAAGGAAGAAGGTAAACATCTCATAATCTTTTTAACTTTTTCATAATTTGTTAGTTCTCTTCCTAAGGCATATAAGGATGTAATAGTTTGTGTAAACCTAGTATATATCTCAAAAATAAATTTGCTAGGTTTCATGTGAAAATATGCATAGTTATGTAAGAGAATGTTCAGTCTAGATTGTGTAACTTCGTTTATAACTTAATATGTTATGCATAATCTATCCAAAAAAAAATTTCTCGTGGAACAAGTGGAAACACGCATATAATCTTCAAATTTTAAGACAAAGAAAAAATAGTTCAAACACTTAGTATTCAATTATGCATGATCTCTATCTTCGATAGTCCAATCATCAAATGGAATTTTAGTCTTAACACCATTTACTAATCTAAAAGGTTTAACATAATCTTCTTTAACAAGCATCCACGTATGATAATCAATTGATTGCAGAAAAGTGGACATGAATGTTTTTCAAAAATCAAATGAAAAAATTTTTTGCAAACCTATTTTCATGTCTTATGTTTTGATGATTGACAAACACTATTTCTCTTAGACTGCTTGTTGCTTCTAACTTTTCAGGAATCGAAGATCGGACGAACAGACAAAGCCAGTTCAGGAGTGCGTAGGCTTAGGGTTGAGTCAGTCTGTAATCTAATTTTTCTCTTCTTGAGTCAGTTTGTAATGTTTAAAAGACTGATACTAAGTAACCCTACACACACACACTTGAGAGATTTAGAATCTCTATTTTTGCTCACATCGGCCAGGCCGATCCCTTGGATCGTCCTGGATGATCGAGTTCAAAATAGAGACTCTAATCAGGATTCTTAATTAGGGAAGC